>NC_090736.1:40347206-40359706 GCF_036898095.1 Palaemon carinicauda | reverse complement strand
GAGAGAGAGAGAGAGAGAGAGAGAGAGAGAGAGAGAGAGTATATTTATCTCTGAATAAAGTAATGCGATATCCTATTCAGCTCGTATAGAGAAACAAAATGATAAATCTCTTGATAAAAGTCAGCTTTTTTAAATTATTTTAGCCCGAGATATAAATACTTCTAATAAATTTGATTATATTTGAAGTGAATATGCTGATAAATATCTGATTCGTTTAATGAATTTCCCAAATGATGATTCACTTCAGAGGATGATTTAACGGGATGTCATACGGCTTTTGTTGTTTTGTGTTGCATCACCTTAATTCATTCGTATATCAATTATGTTTACGAACGGACACCTTATCATGACATACGCAGAGTTACGACGTCTTGGCAGAACAAATTTTGATAGGAACGAATGCTCTTTTCAGAGTTCGAATGCTGGGAAGTCATTCCTCTTAGCTGTGAGTAATTGACAATATTACAAATGTTTTATTTATTCATGAAGATTTTAATTAAAGGTTAGAGGTTCTTCCGCTGATTTCCATCCATTCAATTTAACCTCTTTTGGGTAGCAAATGGAAGCGTCCTCAGGAAAGGTTTTATATTTTGTTTCATGTAATTATATATTAACAATATTGGTCATATGTTAATGTATTTGGGTAATCATCTTGATTTTGCTGTAAGGTAAAAGGTTATCTGTTTTTTTTTTTTTTTTTTTTTTTTTTTTTTTTTTTTTTTTTTTTTTTTTTTTTTTTTTTTTTTTTTTTTAGTGTAAGGGGAAATGATGCCTGTTTTTTTATCATCTTGATTTTACTGTAAGGTGAAAGGATATCTTTTTTTTTTTTTGTCGAGAAATTGACATACTGGAAATAGTTTGTGAGTGCAAGGATACACACTGTACTAAAGAGGAGGCCCTCTTTTGGGACTTTTTCCCATTATACTATCGTTCACAAATTGACTACCATGTCTCTCTCCCTCTCTCTCTCTTTCTCTCTCTCTCTCTCTCTCTCTCTCTCTCTCTCTCTCTCTCTCTCTCTCTCTCTCTCTCTCTCTCTCTCTCTCTTAGTTATTGATTGATAGGTAACAAGTAAGATGTGTCCCTATTTATAAACCTAATATTTGTGTTTCGATATCACCCTTATATTGGAAAAGTGTCAAGATTGATCTAGGGTTCGTAAATATTCTTAATTATATATATATATATATATATATATATATATATATATATATATATATATATATATATATATATATATATATATATGTATATATATATATATATATATATATATATATATATATATATATATATAAATATATATATATATATATATATATATACTGTATATATATATATATATATATATATATATATATATATATATATATATATTTCCTGCTACTATTCAGAGTTTTAAACCACGTTTATATGGATACCAGTGCAAAATACTTTATTACACATTACAATCAAAGCTGCTCTTTATGTATATATATATATATATATATATATATATATATATATATATATATATATATATATGTGTGTGTGTGTATATATATTATACAAATATATATGTATATATATAACTACCGCCTTACCTTACCTTATTGCCTTATTCTATGTTTGGGTTCCCTCAGGTCCCTCAGTGTGAGGCACCTCGTATATCCACCAGAGAGTTGCTTATGCATCTTCAGGTGTATTTTGCATCTTCCAGTCTTAGATGGTCTGGGATGCATCATAGGTGTTTATTGAGCTTATTCTTAAACACATCTACGCTCACTCCTGATATATTTCTTAGATGAGCGGGCTGCGCATTAAATAGTCGCTGCATTATCGATGCTGGTGCGTAGTGGATTAATGTCCTGTGTGCCTTCCTTAGTTTTCCCGGTATATTAATCTACCTCGGCTTGCTCTTTCTGATATTTCTAGCTCCACGATGTTTTCAGTAATTCCTTCGATTTGTTTCCATGTTTGTATTATCATGTAGCGTTCTCTTCTCCTTTCTAGACTGTATAATTTAAAAAATTGCAATCTTTTCCAGTTGTCAAGGTCCTTAACTTCTTCTATTCTAGCAGTAAAGGACCTTTGTACACTCTCTATTTGTGCAATATCCTTTTGGTAGGGTGGGTACCATATCACATTGCAGTACTCGAGTGTACTACGTACATAGGTTTTGTACAGCATAATCATGTGTTCAGCTTTTCTTGTTTTAAAGAGTCTGAATGGCATTCCCATTTTTACTTTACATTTAGCCACCAGTGTTGCTATTTGGTCGCTGCATAACATATTCATGTTTAACATTACACCAAGGTCTTTAATTGCTTCCTTGTTTGTGATTGTCTCGTTATCATGTCCCCTCTATGCATATACCATTCTTTCTGTTTCCATAATTTATTGATTCGAATTTATCGGAGTTAAATACCATCCTATTTATCTCCGCCCATTCATATATTTTGTTTAGATCTCTTTGTAATGAGTTCCTATCTTCATCACAAGTAATTTCTCTACTTATTCTTGTGTCATTGGCGAAATTTCTCACTACAGAGTCTTTAACATTACAGTCTATGTCTGAGATAATAATAACTAACAGAAGTGCAGCTAATACCGTACCCTGTGGCAATCCAGATATTACCTGAGAGTTATGGTGTCCTTTGACTGGCCAGACAGTACTAGATTGGATCCTTATCTCTGGTTACAGTTCATTTTCTCTTTACCTACACATACACCGAATAGTCTGGCTTATGCTTTACACATTCTCCTCTGAGATTATCAAACAAATCTTCATCACACAAGGGTTTACTGCACTGTATTTGTTTAACGGCCACTTTCCTTTTGGTAAGGGTAGAAGAGACTCTTTAGCTATGGTAAGCAGCTCCTCTAGGAGAAGGGCACTCCAAAATCAAACCATTATTCTCTAGTCTTGGGTAGTGCCATAGCCTCTGTACCATGGTCTTTCACTGTCTTGGGTTAGAGTTCTCTTGCTTGATGGTACACTCGGGGACACTATTCTATCTTTTTTTCTCTTCTTCTTGTTTTGTTCAAGTTTTTTATAGATTATATAGAGAATATTTATTTTAACATTGTTACTGTTCTCAAAATATTCAATTTTCATTGTTTCATTTCCTCACTGGGCTATTTTCCCTGTTGAAGCCTTTGGGCTTAAAGCAACCTGCTTTTCCAACTAGGGTTGTAGCTTTGCAAGTAACAATAATAATAATAATGTGTGTATAGTATTTCATGCTACTAATTCTAGGTCTAAACCACGTTCAAATGGATACCAGTGCAAAATATTTTATTACATATTACAATAAAAGCTGCTCTTATATATATATATATATATATATATATATATATATATATATATATATATATATATATATATATATATATATATATATATATTTATATATATGTAATTATTCTCATATATCTATAATTGGATATAAATCTAAAAATGATATGAAACGATTTTACATGCTTTCTCCTTTTTCTGTCGCGCATCGTATGAGGAAAAAAGAATATATTTATCTCTAAGAAGACAATTATTAAGATCACAGAAGTCAATTAGATCTAAAATGGGCGTTAATAAAGATACGATCTCAAGATATGTGCATAAGACTTCCCCGTATATAACTCTCGTAATAAAGCAAGTTTTAACTTTCCCTTCATCCTTGATAAAAAGGAGTTGACATTACATCGAATCACAGCTGCTGAAGATTTTTCCTCGACTCACCGTAATGAATGAGAGCAAATCAGAAATTATTTTAATGGCGAAGTAAATTGCACTTGACTGGAGCGTAAGCGACGATAATCACCGTGCAATTACCTTAACTTCCCCTCTATTTATTAGTGCAGTTTCTCTTTGTGCTTTGTACCAGTTCTCGAAAGGGGGAAAAAACTATACGTCACTACCCTGACCCTGTTAATATAACATAATTGATGATAAATAACATTCTCATCAAGTACTAATGAATAAACATGGATTGGAAAGAAAGAAACTGGAGGAGACATTCAAAGTCAAAAGGGTCTTTGATCAATTCTCTAATGTGAACGTGATCAGTTAACATCTTTTAACCTTTCAGCTTAACGCTTAATACTAATTCTGACATACTGAACACATAAAAAGTAAATAGAGGAGATTATATATTTAAAATATATAAGGAAAGATATACCCTCTCCTGTGTCTCTAGATGTAATATGAAGAAGGATATTGTATATTGCAAGATGAAATTTTACTTTTTTACGTCATTGTAAAGACATAATGAAATTAATTTTCTTTGTTTTGTAGAAGATAGGAGGTTTATTCATATGCTAATTGCTCTTTTCTTCCCACTATTTCAGGAAGATTAGAGAAGAATTCTACATCTGTAAAGGATGGGAAGATACTTGCTGGGAGTTATGGGAAGAACTCATTTTGAAAAGCTGTAGGGAAGGAAAATTAACTGCAAAGCATACCATAAGAACTTCCTGAGTGCAGCTGTTGGTGTGAACGATATATTGGCCAGTGGGAAATGTGGAAAGATTAATTTAAAATATCTGTAAACTATTTTAGTTGTAATAACCTCTAATAAAACCTTTACCTAAGTTTAATGATGTTATTTTTCGTGAATTAATACCTCTATATATTTTTAGATTCATTTAAAAGCTTAATGGATATGCTGAAAAAAATTAGGGAAAACTTAACAGTAAAAAAAAAATGGGATGCTGTTAAGATGCATGTCAACAGAAGTCTAGTTGCCCATTGTTTTAAAAACTTAAGGTCGTCCCAACTGAAAGAGGCCGCCATCTCATGCCAGGTAGCTTTTGGAAGGCTCATATATGATGAACCTGGCCGAGGGAAAAGCCACACTCTTGGAACCTATGGCGATTCCCATGTTGGTACAGCACTAGGCTGTCCTAAAGGACCCTGCACCTGGCACAGTCAAAAGCCCACCGCTGAACCAAGACATTGGCAATAGTGCGTTGGAAAGAAAACGGGGTTTTTATGCCAACTAACGCATTACCAAGGACAACTATACAAACCGTTACGCCACAATTTTCACATGTAACAATAACAGCAAGCAGAAGTCATTCTGAATCCTGCAGAGGAACATGAGACTGGTCTGGAAAGATACCGCCATACTCTAACTCCTATAGATAAACAAGGGGCTACATTGAACAAAGGCCCGCCGTAGCAGCTGTCCAAGTGGCTGATCTAAACACATGCGCACCACATTCGAATCTTGATCTGAGCGAACGGCTGGCTTAGTCTCATGAACACCATGAGTTTAATTTAAATCGGGAAGGCTAAATTAACTGACTCCCCTCTCCCTGTCATGCAGTCTCACTGCGAGATCCATATTGCCAAATAATAGTTGTTATTAGAAGTTACATTACCTTTTTATTTGTATGATGGTTATCCTGAATGTAATTGTGTTTACCACCGACTCTCATCTCCCAAAGACAATGTATCCTAGTAAGTATGTTCAGCATTTGAAAACATCCTCTTGTGACACTTACAATCTGCCATGATGGATAGTTCTACAACTGGAAGCATATTCTGATAAAATTGTATTCTTTATCTGATTATTCCTTTACATTTTGTAAGATTACTTTATTTGTTCTTAATGAAAGGACAATTTCAGAATTATTCTACTTGAGTTGATACCATAAAAAGACGATTCCTGTCTTTGTGTCCATTACCTTGATTTGCTCGTTGGTAGACTTTGCTCATGAAGCGCGTAACACGACCTATTAAAGAATTAGTTCCTGGATATCGGTGCTTGTTTTTATTGATTCTCCCCCATGTTAATTTGATCTGTGCTGTCCATTGTTGTAAATTGTGTACATTGATTAAATAAAACCTTGAGAATTCCAAACTTTGTCCATATTCTATTAGTTGCATTCTAAAACATTTGAAAATTCATGTAGGTGTATACGTGAGTTGTTTAGTAATTGCAATATTGTTTGGTTCTGTAAATTGAATACTACTTGGATTTATTTGGAAATTGACATGTTGAATTGACGGAACAAATGAGGACCTGAAGTTTGTCCAAAAAGTTCCATGGCCGCAATAACAAGAAATAAAAAATACCGTATGTTTGTACTGGACATAAATGGCTTTCATGATTAAAAAGAGATTTAAGTTTAGTATTTTGATATCCCCTGACCTGGAAAAAGAATAATAAGTTAACCATATCACCGTATGCAAATTCGTATCATATGAACAAAATTAAAACAATAAATAAGCAAATTTTAGCATGGAAGTATCACTGTAGCTATATTAAATTACTCTAGTAAATTTTTTTTGGTCAGTAAAAAGGAGAGGTGAAACGTGATATCACGGTGATATATTTCTTAATCATAAGAGAAAATGAAGAGAGAGACAAAGATGAGAGCCATTTTATATCGAAATCTTCTTTTTAATGTATATCGGATGACATACAAATGCTTTTATAATCTATCGTTTCTTTTCTATGTATTCAAAACACACTGAAACCTAATAAGCTGATAAATAGATATATATATATATATATATATATATATATATATATATATATATATATATATATATATATATATAATAATAATAATAATAATAGTAATAATAATAATAATAATAATAACAACAATAAATCTAGCGTCCCATTACTATATCTATGGACAAAGTAACCAACTTCAACAATGCATGTTTAAAGGTTTAAATGCCGCTCATGAATGGCAGAGACAAGGTTTAAATGCCGCTCATGAATGGCAGAGACAAGGTTTAAATGCCACTCATGAATGGCAGAGACAAGGTTTAAATGCCGCTCATGAATGGCAGAGACAAGCGGCAGTGACATTGCCCTAGGAAGCAGGACGATGCCCTAGAGACTGAGTATATTACATATGATCAAGATTAAAATGAATCTTTCAAAATAAAAGTTACAGAAAGAAACAAGCGTCACGTGTCTTCCCCTTCACTATAAAATAAAGTCAATTTCTCAATAAAGTCAATTTCTTAATGCCCCTTTCCTTTATTGCAACACAAGAAACCAGCGTCAATGTCATTCCTCCTCACAGCAAAAGAGAAGCAATCAGCCAGTGTTCTTTATTCTCAATACAAGAAATGAATGAAGCACCTAATGACCTGTTCCCTTAAATAAAACGTCAAGCATCCACTTTTCCCTATTGAAAAAATATGAATATCGCTTCTCATTGAGAAAAAATAAAGAACTTTTTTTTCCTTATTGCAAAAACAAAAGCAAGAAATAATATGTACCTCATTCCAAAAAAAGGAAGAAAAATTTTAATTTCTATTCATAGCACGATCAAAGTCAAGACTGATTTTTTCCCTTGATGCCAAAAAAAAAAAAAAGGGTGAGAACTAATTTTTTACCTACATTGTAAAAAGCAATGGGGTAATTTCTCATCATCGCCAAAATAAGAGGAAGGATCTATATTTCTCGTTTCTTGTGAAATTAACGGCATCAATTATTTTTTTTCCCTAATTGCAAAAAAAAGGGGGAAAACTCCATTTTTCCTAAACTACAATAGCAAAGGGGAAAACTATTATTCCCTAATTACAATACAAAGGTGATACTCAATTTTTCCACTAATCACAATAACAAAGGTGGAAACTTAATTTCTCCCTAATTTCAATAACGAAGGTGGAAACTCAATTTTCCCTAATTACAATAACAAAGGTGGAAACTCAATTTTTCTCTATTTTCAATAACAAAGGGGGAAACTCAAATTTCCCCTAATTACAATAACAAAGGTGGAAACCCAATTTTCCCCTAATTACAATAAGATAGGTGGAAACTCCATTTTTCCCTTGTTACAATAACAAAGGTGGAAACTCCATTTTTCCCTTATTACAATAACAAAGGTGGAAACTCAATTTTTCCCTAATTACAATAACAAAGGTTGAAACTCAATTTTTCCCTAATTACAATAAAAAAGGTTGAAACTCAATTTTTCCTTAATTACAATAACAAAGGTGGAAACTAAAATTTTCCCTAATTAGAACAACAAAGGTGGAAACTCCATTTTTCCCCTATTACAATAACAAGGGTGGAAACTCAATTTTTTCCTAATTGCAATAAGGAAGGTGAAAACTCCCTTTTTTTCCATATAAAAAAAACCAAAGGGGAATGCCATATTTATCCATAATCGCAATAACAAAGGGGAATACTCACTTTTTCCCTAATGACAATAACAAAGGTTGAAACTTATTTTTTTCCTAATTGCAAAAACAGAGGTGGAAAATAAAGGTGGAAATTCCAATTTTCCTAATTACAATAACAAAGGTGAAAACTCAATATTCTCCAAATTGCAAAAGCAAAGGCCAATAGGCAATTTTTCTCTATATTTTGCTAATACGGAGGCCGAAACTCTATTGCTTTCCTGTCATTGAAGTTGATTACAAAAGACTTCCGGTATTCCTGGCGTGTGAAAAAAGAACTTGCAGCATCTCTATTTAGATAGGCCTCCTGAGTCCCACCACTATCTGCCTCACCAGGAAGGTTCAAAACTCCCCTCTCTACTAACTACGACTCGGCGCCTCACTGTTATCTTTTGAACACCACCTCTAAGGCCTCTTCTGCCACAACGAACGAGGCTGTTCCGGCATTATCCATTAGTCTTTATTACACCATCTCCCTCGCTGATAACAGCTTTCATGTACACGTTTTCTTTGCTTCTTTACAAAACTTCTGCTTCTTTACTTATCGTTAAAATTGTTATGAAGATTTGTTTTTAAATGAAAACACCTAAATCGATCAATCTTTCTCAACAGTTGTTTTCAATGACTTAATACTTGGTAATTTTACATGGCTCAATAATTGGTAATTTTACATGACCAAAATTTGGTAATTTTGAATAACCCAATACTTGGTAATTTTGAATGACCCAATACTTGGTGATTTTAAATGACTTGAAGCTTGGTAATTTTCAATGACCCATAACTCGGAAATTTTAAGTGTCCCAATACTTGGAAATTTTAAATGACCCACAACTTGGGAATTTTATATGACCCAATACATGGAAATTTTATATGACTCAATACTTGGTAATTCATGTCCACTTTTCAACATTTAATGTTGCATTTGCCTAGATTATGAAATTCTTAGATCACATCGCTTTATGTGTACATCATAATTCGCCGCTCTCACTTATTTGTAGTTAACCCTTCCTAACTTTATTCATTTTCTAGAATACCCTTTGAAGCCTTTTCTAACCTTGAAAGAATAAAAGAAGATAGGCCGCTATAAAAATATAGCTTTTGAATTGTTAGGAGGAAATTCTATTGCTATTAAAAACTATGCATGAGTTATCATTATTATCATTGTGATAATTATTGTTGTTAGATATATATAACTTTCTTTTACCCTTATTCTTTTCATATAGTATAAATGAATTTTTTAATTGAAAGCCTCTAATCTATTTTTATATTTTCATCAAAGTTACCTTAGCTCTATTACATGGAAGATAAACGGCTTTATTGCTGTTTAAATATTAGGGCTTACAAAGACAGTAACAAATATTCCCTGCAATATTTAGATATGACAGGAAAAGAATTCATCGTATACAGTAAACTTTGAGGGTTCTTTACAAAATATTGAGGTTAAAAACAATAAGCTAGAAATTGACCCATTTTTTGGGCCACTCAAAATCAAAACTAAAATAAGATGAAAAAAAAGTGTTGAAGAAACTTACAAGTCATAATAAATAATAACGTGCCTCAGAATTGACAGTAATTATATCACAAGACATTTTGCTATGTTTGAGAAGGGAACATACAGTACATCAAAATGTCCGCGAACCAATACATGCGATTTTTTTTCTTTTCTTTCCCTTCTTCTCGTTTAATTATATTATCATCGTTATCATTATCTCCATTGTGTCAATAGTAGTAATAGTTGTTGTTGATTATTCTACTGCTTTAATAGTGCAACAGAAAATAAAATAAAAAATAAAATAAATCAAAGGTATTCCTCCACTGGATACATTAATCTTTTTACCATTTTCTCTTTCTATATTCTCCCTGCTCCAATTTTCACTTCGTTAACACCATCTTTTTTGAGGAAGAACCCCTTCCCCTCTCGTCATAAATCGTTTATCTAATCACCAGTTTTCCTTTTCCGTCGATTTTTATTTACTATATTTCTTATCCCTTTCCTTCTCTCTTTTTTTGAGGGATTACAGATAGTTCCGAAAATAAAATCTGATTTCCTCGGTAATCTTCATTAGCATAAAGATTTCCCAGCTTTTATTTGAGAAAATTATATTTATTCTTTATATCTGGTCTTTAAGCTATTTGCTTTTGTAGAAGTCTTTGTTTCCTTGCAAAACTATGTGAGTGAGTGTGTCCATCTAGTCGTTCATGACTGAGTTTCCTTCGGCGATGTACTCTTCTTGTGAATGATGAATCATAGATAAACTTCCATTTATTGAATTGAAAGCTGAAATTGGTTAATCGGAGGGCAAAGAAATTAATTGAATAATAAGATACCGAACTGGTACCAACGTTTTTCGTTGACTTGCAATAAGATGTGTTCTCCCAAATCAAGTTATTTACGTGTGCTTGGAGCTGATAAGTATCAAGTAATTTGTGCCGATATTTCTCCTAATTTTATCATTATATTACTGTTGCTGAATCCCGTTTATTGGAGAGAATGGTCTTTGCGAGAAGTTCAACTAAAATTCTCAGCTTGTTTTTCTCGGGAAGCTTAGTTTTACTCATATTCATTTTCAGTCCTACATTTTTGCTTTCTCTATTCAAATCTTCTATCTTATTTTGCAATTCCTCTTATGACTCACTTTAATCCTTTTTATATCATCTTCACTACATTCAAGAAAATATATAAACATTAGGAGGTTATGTATATATGTAATGATGTAATGATGCTTATAAATACAACAAGTATTCATTAGACGGATTAAATTAATCTCTGGTCATTTCCTATAGCTGGAAACCAAAGACATGGCCTATTTTTCTTAGATAGCTTTCGGATTCACTCTTCTTATATATACCTTTTTTATTTTCCTCTTCATGACTCTTTCTTAATTTGCAATATATTTTTTTTTAAATTTCGTTAATTGTTTTTTTTTTTTTAAACATATAGATCTGTTTTTATTGATCCTGTTTTATCTTCATGTTTTATTTGGGGGTATTAAGCATAATAATATACTGCATAATCAAAGATTTTGATAACTTATATTACAATGTGTATTTTAAAAATCAAATAATGTTCTGAGGCCCCTTGTTTTAACATATGCTGAAATTAGCACTTACACATGTATATCTAAAGAAAATCTTTAAAAACATTCATGAACTAAATATTTAAAAAAAAAAATCACTTATAGAATTATAGTCTATTATAAACGTCCCTGCCTTGCAGTGTCTTGGACAGGGGTTAGAGACCCGCTCAAGCTGGATAGTTACTTATAATATCTGCATCCTCACCATCCTTTTGAGCTAAGGATGGGGGTTTTGGGGGAGCCTACCTGATGAGTCATCGAAAACCATTGGCTGGCCCTCCCTGATCCTAGCTTGGGTGGAGAGGCGCCTCCAGCGATGATCATATGTATATATGGGCATTTTCTAGGACATTGTCTGTCTATTGTCCCTGTCATTCATGTGCAACTTTTAAACCGAAATATATAAATAATAATACTTTTAAACAAGAAATATTCCATTTCCTTACCTAGAACTGTCTCTCACCTGATATATAATCACTTGCTAGTAAAAGGTAAAAATTTCATACTGAAAACAAATAAACACAGAAATAGCTGACAAAAACCATATTTTCCGTTAGAGGTGATAAGTTCTAATTACGGGAATAGAAAAGCATATAATTTCACTATCAGTAACGAATACAATTTATTGATTTCACTCTCAAAGCTAAGTAATTCCCTGATTGAGAATTACTGAAATGTGTAAAAGACTAAAAAAAATTTGTATTGAAAATCAATGGAAAACTATAATATAGAATTGAAAACCATATCGTATTGGTTACCTGACGACTACAATATAATGCACGGATTTTGATTATGGAGAGAGAGAGAGAGAGAGAGAGAGAGAGAGAGAGAGAGAGAGAGAGAGAGAGAGAGAGAGAGAGAGAGAGAGAGAGAGAGAGAGCGTCCGCTTGCTCTATTTGCCCATGTGTAAGATTCCAGGATTCCTTCCTTGGCAAGAATTATTCTGGGTCCAACCTGAGCGCTAGTAATTAAAGAAATGCTTTAGATTCATTAAGGCATACTGGGAATTTTATGTTCATTCTTCAGGATTACGAGATTTAGTCAAAAGAAAGATATTTCTCCTGGTGGGGTACGCCTGTATTATGCCCCTTTTATATCTCATGAGTTGAATGGAAAAAAACCTTAAAAAAATAATGAATTTTAGCCTAGATTTACTATTTGAGAATAATTGAACACAAAAATTAAAAAGTGAAAAATAATGAAACAATATGAACCATAAAAGGAAATTTCACACATTTTTTCTATATAACATAAGTCATTACTAATCCCAGGAAAATATTACTGATGTAAAC
>NC_090736.1:40327206-40342206 GCF_036898095.1 Palaemon carinicauda | reverse complement strand
TCCCTTACGAGCTCTATTTTCCCTCCTTAAATTGTAAAGACCTCTTGATAACATCTCTAACTTACAATTTTGTTTGTGTCCACCGCAAAGACCGTCCAGCTCTCTCCCCTAAATGGGCCCCGGGTATGTCCCTGCCGAGGGTACGCGACCGTTAGGACAAACCTACCCTTCACTTTATCTCATGTTTCTATATTTCATTATATTAACAACCCTACTAGCCCTTGTTATTTAAACAGCAACCCTGACAATCCTTTTTTTTGTCTCTAACACTCAGAACACTGTGATGCTAGCCTTACATTATAATTCCATCTTAAAGTCGTCGATGTTATTTCTCTCAAACACGTCTGCTCTCGATGGTTACACTGTGCTAAAGAACAACCTGTCGCTTTCCCAAGCGCTTGAACAGGGGTATGGCGGGAGATGGCTCGATTGTTCTTTTGTTTTCTTTGTTACTAACATATAAAAGGTGTCCCCATAATTATTGTTTCTGACGAAAACTTCCTCATTCTAATTTTCTTATTATTTTATAACGTGTATGCCTCTATTAGTGACCGAAATTGAATTACAAATTTTGGATTTACCACGAATAGTCATTCAAAGTTGCGCAGGGAAAGGTGAAATTTCCCTGAGTGAAATTTCCCTGCATGAGACTTCCCTGCGTTTACACCCGCCCCTTTGAAACCTCTTGAGCACAAGGGGGTTCAACACCTTATCGCTCTGTAACGCCCATTAGATCCGTCTCCTCCTCTAAAATTAAAACAAGCTTCGACAGCTGTCTGTCGTATTCCTTGCCCTCTCTCCTGACAATCACCGTCCTGACCAAACCATCTTTCCCTACTTTGGTCTGCACTACTCTAGCCAATGGCCAATGGCAGCGTGCTTCATTCTCTTCGACCATAAGGACTACGTCTCCCACCCTGACGTTTCGTCGCTCTTTGAGCCATTTCTGTCGCTTCTGCAGACCCAGTAAATACTCACGTTTTCAACGGGCCCAGAACTGCTCGGCCATATGCTGCACCTGCTTCCATCTTTGCTTAGAGTGACCACCTATTGCAACGTCGCAGCCTACAGGCGAATCTCCCATGTTTAAAAGCTTGTTCGGTGTGAGTGGAACCGGATCTCTACTGTCTGAGGTGACGACAGTAAGGGGTCTGCTGTTAACCGTTGCCTCCACTTCACAAAAGAGTGTACACAGCCCTTCATAATTCAATTTCTGTGTCCCCAAGACTATATCTAAGACCCTCCTCACGGTACCTATCAACCGCTCCCATGCTCCTCCAAAATGTGAGGCGCCGGGAGGATTGAGAATAAATTCCACCCCACACCCGAGCAACTCATTGCGCACCTTGTTTCCTGCCAAGAACTCATAACTGGAGTCGAGAACTTTCCGCGATCCCACAATATTAGTGCCGCAGTCGCATCTAACTGTCTTGACCTGACCACGACGAGCCAAAAACCTCCTGAAGGCACTAATGAATGAATCTGATGTGAGATTCGAGGCCACCTCCAAGTGTATGGCCCTCATGTTCAAACAAGTGAATATAACTCCCCAATGCTTCATCTGTGCTCTTCCTCGTTTTATGAAGAATGGCCCAAAAAGGTTCACTCCGGTGCGATAAAATGGGGGTTCCCCCGACTCCACACGATCGGGTGGTAGATCGGCCATTAGCTGCTCGATGGCTTTTCCGTGTGCCCTGTGACACCTGACACATCTACTCAGCACGTATCGCACTGCTGCATGGCCCTTAATTACCCAAAATTTCTCCCTCACCTGGCTCAAAACATGCATTACACCCATATGGTTAGAATGCTCATGATAATTAGTCCTGGAGCCAAGGGGTGTTTGCATCCATTTTATATCCACAAAATTACCCACCTGATTTTGATAGTGGACCACCTTGGACACATTTTTAGTGAGGGTGTTTGTTCTGAAACCCGGCAGTAATGGAGATATTCACTAGTTTGTTAGAAATGCTCTGATGCAAAATCGCTCCAAAAGTTAGGGGTACGGGAAATTAAAATTAACACAACATTGCACACAATTAACCTATGGTTTTGTGTTGGTGCTTAAATTAAAGCTAGTTTAGTTATCTACAACATGAAAACAAGTTCAAGGTCTTCAGATGAAAGTCAAGGTCACCAGAGGTCAAAGTGTGACGTAATTTTACTTATGCTTGAAATTAAGACTTTCTTTCATTTGAAGGCCAACAAAAAAACTCATGATGATATAACTGTTTATTTGAATGCACATCTGAATACCATACAATATTAGGTAATTTTAGAAAAAGAAGTGAAGTCTCTAACACAAATAGTAGTCCTTTGAGGTTGAGTTGAAAATAGTGAAAATCGGCAACTTTTGCCAATTACATACATGCAAAAGACAGACATACGGCAATGCACAGGAACATCATTTAACTTAACAGATATGATAAGAAGGGTACAAAAATCATTTTCCATCAATCTTTACACCAACATTTTAGAAGAATATCAGTTGCATGCATGAAACCTATTTACTAGTGAAACGATTCTATGATACCGGATTTCTACAGCCTGTGTTGTTTGACTGGCAGCTGTAGTAGGGGCAACATGTAATTTGATTTTGTCTGCAAGGACAGCGCTGGGTAGCACAGGCAGAACATTTGCATGGGAGTGGAAAATCATTTGGAAGCAATAACTGCATTCTCTCGGGCAGCAGAGCACAGTAATCCTGATAGAAGCCAAACTCGCACGGGTTTAGTTCTGCATTGTCAAGGCAGTGTAACTGCAAGTATGTCCCATAGAATGCTCGAAGTATGTGTCCTTTAACTGAGCGACTAGTTGTAGGAAGGTCTAATATGGTCTTCTTGCTGTGATGGCAGAGATGATGCCTCAGCTGGTCCATTGATTTACATGGTGTTCCAGATTTGAAGACGTTCACAAGATACTCTTCAACTGCCGCAAAGTCAATATTGGTTGGATCCTTCCCAAATTCACAGAGATATTGAGCAGGCTTTGCTTTCAAACCAGAAGATTAAGTTCCAAATTTGCTTGATGAATCACAACCAGTAAGGTGATGGAGTGGTAGTATGACTTTGCGGATCTCAGGGTCCATCTTCTCTGCCAAGGTATGCAGTGGTATGTGTCTGGTTGCATTTCCCACACCTGCTCTTATCCACAGTTCCTTGAGGCCATAACCTCTCAAGAGATTCCAGTAATGAAGTCCAAGTACCAGGACATCTGTGTCATTTGAAAATAAGATGATTCTTGAAGCTCCACCCTTGACAGCATGCGGGGCATGTGGGATCATTCTCACGTCGGCCTCTTCAATTCTGTGATTTAGTTCAGGCAGTTAGATGCTGATATCATTAAAAACACCTCTGCATGGTTTGGTTTCACTAAGTCCAAATGCACTCACCACTATGTCTGCTGTTTGCATTGGGTTCTCCAAAATGTGCTCCCGAATTAACCCTTGGAGCTTTGCTTTGTTCATAGATGAAGCCCAGAATGATTTCATGGTGACTGGTAATGGTGTTCCAGGTGACATATTATTCAGGTCAATTGGGTTATTTTTACATCTCCTGAGCCCTAAATATATTTGTCAAACATAAAGTCGATACGATTTGCATTGTTGCAAAGGCCATGCACATAACCCAGAAAATTTGTGCAGAGATCACCAAAGGTATTGATATTAACCGTTCGCATTCGACGCAAGTAACCCATGACATCCACAATTGCAGCAGTATTCGCAGGTGTCCATGCTGGTGGCTGCAGGTAGTCCTTTGCATCAAGCAACTTCTCCAATTCATGGCAGAGGTCACTTTTGTTTGGTTTGACCATTAGCCCTTCTGAGTCGAAGAGATAGTTTGTGTCGATCAGGTCATAAGTGAGCAGGTCTTGTAAGTCATACCCTCGCACTCTGGCAATGTCAAAGATCTTCTGAGTTTCCGCCAACTGCTTCTGGTTCTCTTTGGCTTTTGTTTGGCGAGCGTGCTTTGCTGCTGTGTTGCTTTTAAATGTTTTCAGATTTTGGCGGTGGATGGTGTCAGAGATTAAACGTTGTCTTGTCAAATATCGCTCAGTCCGAAATGTCTCATAGAGTGTCTTGCATGTAGCATCGAACTGCAGAAGATCATTACGGATTTCCTGTGGCATTAATTCCTGTGATATGATATTGTGTAGGGTCTGTACATCATCCTTACTCTTCTGCGCAGAAGATCTCCCAGGATTGTCATGTTCTTTGACATACCTAATTATTTCATCAACCAAGGCTTCAGAACTTCGAGTTGCTGGGAGATGGAACTCATGATTCACCAGAAGTTCTCTGCTGGGTGTGACAACACCACTGATCTTGTACTGCAGGTTGACCACTGCCAACATCTCATGGATAATTTCCCATTGAGCAACAAACTGCTTCCTCTTTGTACTCCCTATGATACCACCAGCACTCTTCTGAGAGCGATTGATTGTCTGCTCAAGACACATGTCTGCTCCAACAGAAGTGAATTGACCTCCTGTCCGCTTCACAACAAACTTTCCAGCTTTGAAGTTTTCAAACACATTTGAGGCATCTTGTGGTAACTTCCTCATATCCTCCAGATAAACTGAAGCCCATCGCAGGTAGTTTGTCCTATCACATCCAGCAAACAGGGGGAGGGTGGCTTGAAGACTTTGGAGATGGAGATCCCAGTTTCCCTCACGGTCGGCCCTGACAAGGTTTCTCAGGATGGATACCATTTTCACAAACTGATCCCAAAAGGCAAACGTCTCGGATACCTCACATCTGTCTGACCTAAAGGCATTGAAGTCATCAATCAATTTTGATGAAATTGAAATGAATGCCTCTAAGTGTGCCCTGCTTTCTTCCTGTTTTTTTCTCTGACACAGAGGACTTCATCAACAGTATCAACGAAAGCTCGTTCATGTATGGTTCAACACCATTGATTCTGAAGAATTCGGCCCACTGTAACCTCTCAAGGCACTCACTGAGCAACATCAATCCTTTTAGTGACCTTGTATAGTGCGTACCATCAAGCACTGACCTAACAACATTTCTACCAAAAGCTTTTGACTCAGCCAAGATGGTTTCAGCACCACTTCCATCAATATATTTGCCAATAGCTCCCATGACAACCTTGATTAGGTGAAACGATCCCAAACAAAGAACCAAGTTGCTGAATTCATCTGGGTTGTGCATGATGATCTCTCTGGCAATGTGGTATACCCCCTCATCACAAGTTATGGGAAAATGAGGCTGATCTAACTGACTGAGGATATCTTGAAAGTTCTTGAGGGCAGTGTACACAGTAGCGTACTCTGTGACAGGATATGGAAGAGCAGGAAGAAACCCTATTATCTTTTGAGGAACATTTTCATGAGTAACAAGGAAATTAAAGGCACTCCATGAGGGCATCTGCTGTTCTTGGCTTGTTTCTCTGATGCCTTCCTTCATATCTGACATGTTCATTCTGCCTAGTATCCATGCAGCATCCTTCATCATTGTAACATTTCTTCGGCATTCATCTGCTTCATACAGATCTTCCGGAACCTCATACACAGTTGGAAGACTGGGTTTCTTGGCAGGTTTTATGTAGTTTCTCAAAACCTGACAACTTAGTTCTTGTTTGAATTGTCTTTCTCTGTGTGTTACCTGAGTTTGGGACATATTTGGTTTACTATTCCCTAATGTACCAGCTGGTTTGTCCTGCATTAGGATAGACACAGTGTCATGACTTCCACCAATTCCAGACAAAGTGTTTTCCTCATGATCAAAGTTGTCAAATGCGCCAATAGTAAATCTACTTCGATCAAACTGACTGGGAAGAGGGACCTGATCCCGATTTGATTCAGTGATATATGAAGCCATATCACAATGATAGCGAAGAACCTCATCATAACTGGTTGCAAGTCCAAACCGATTGAAACTTGAGATGAGAGTTTTTGACCTGCAAGCATTGTATATTGCTTCTGAGTTCAGCATGTGCAGAGGAGTGCACTTTCTACCATTGTTCACTATGTAAAACATGACCTGATAAACAGAGAGTATTTTTCTCATTTTTTCATCAGAAATGTCACAGTCATCCAGGTTTTTATGCTGTGAGTTGTCAGGGACATTGTAATTGCCCTTCACATCAAAGTCAAACAGTGTTGAAAACACTTCGGCAACTTCATCTGGAATTGCTATGTCTCTGTACGCTTTCTCAAGTTCATTGGCGTCACAAAATTTGTCATTAAGCTCAAAGTCCCCTTTCAAGAAACAATTCCTTAACAATAAACCACACTGTTTTAGTATATCTGAAGTCATTTCCCTATCAGAGTGTTGTGGCATACTATCTACAGCACTATTCTTGAAGAAGATTGTAGGGGCCTTTGCACTTTGAGGGGGGAAGAATGACACATCATTACCACACATATTTAGCAAATACAGTTTCACATCCCTGTTTCTGAAGGCAGTGACATCTTGATCACCACTCTGTACCACTTTATTGTAACTATCAGATACGTATGACAAGTTGTAGCACCTCCCAGAGTTCAAACCTGGTTCAATGTTCTTCATTACATCTGCAAATATATCCAGCTTCTTTTGACCAATGGACGGCAACGCAGACTTGGAGGACTACCTTTCTCCTTTCAAGATATATTTGCAGATGCACTCATTGTGACAGTACAAATCTGCCCCAAACACAGCATCTGCATCTTGCAAGTCACTGGTTCGCGCGTATACTTCATCCTGAAGAGACAGTGCAGCTCTCAGGAAGGACTTTGCACGACCTTCCTCCGAGATTCGCCACTTCTTGTATACATTGTTGTGTTTTACATGGCCACATATGAAGCACGGCTTGGAGAAGATGTCTACATTTTCTGCACGTGATGCTGGATCCCATGCTGCAGTTGAGGAACGTCTCCTCATCTGACCACCAGATGAGGTACTCTGCTGTGCACCTGCGTCAGATGTTGCTGCCAGCTGCAATCTCTCAAGATTCCTTTTGTGTGTGTACCGTTTGTAGCAATCATTATAATCATGGTAGACAAACTTTGCCTGATCAACATGATTCAGTCTCTCTAACACACAGTCCCCTCTAATGCCAGCAGCTTGGATTACTGCTAATCTGCCATTCTCTGTCCCTGATGTATTAGGGTTGGGTTCATCTCTTTGGCATATGATGCACCTCTCAGGATCAGTGGATTGGCTAGTTATCGGTGAAGCTGTCCATCTCCGTTTTCTTGGGATATCCGCCATACTTGATGATGTCCCTATGTACTAGTCAGTCCTGAAAAGAAAAAAAAGAGCATTAACCCTTAATCGGTCACATATAGGAAAAGTGTATGGTTTACTTTTTTGCCTTGGTATTATAATTCAACGATACTAGCTAAGATATTTTTGCTAAAAATGCTTTTTTGATAAATTAAATATTAAAATTACAAATTGTTACAAAATTAAAGTAATCAAATTCTAACAAACTAGTAAATATCTCCATTACTACCGGGTTTCAGAACAAACATCACAACTAAAATTGTGTCCAATGATGTCCACTATCAAAACCAGGTGGGTAAGGGATGCAATTGAGAAATTTTGCCAATTTTTGCTATTTTCAACTCAACCTCAAAGGACTACTATTTGTGTTAGAGACTTCAATTCTTTTTCTAAAATTACCTAATATTGTATAGTATTCAGATGTGCATTCAAATAAACAGTTATATCATCATGAGTTTTTTTGTTGGCCTTCAAATGAAAGAAAGTCTTAATTTCAAGCATAAGTAAAATTACGTCACACTTTGACCTCTGGTGACCTTGACTTTCATCTGATGACCTTGAACTTGTTTTCATGTTGTAGATAACTAAACTAGCTTCAATTTAAGCACCAACACAAAACCATAGGTTAATTGTGTGCAATGTTGTGTTAATTTTAATTTCCCGTACCCCTAACTTTTGGAGCGATTTTGCATCAGAGCATTACTAACAAACTAGTGAATATCTCCATTACTGCCGGGTTTCAGAACAAACACCCTCGCTAAAAAATGTGTCCAAGGTGGTCCACTATCAAAATCAGGTGGGTAATTTTGTGGACATAAAATGGATGCAAACACCTCTTGGCTCCTGGACTAAATACTGGATCACCATGTCTGTCAAGTGTCCCTTATATGGCAAAATAATTGGATGCCTTTCGCTTGGAGAGATATTTGCCAAAGATAACCTACCTCCAACGCACAGAAGCCCATTTCTCAGGATTGATTTCAACCTTCTTAGGGAGCTAGAGGCCCTAATAGTTCCTCCCTTCTCGAGGCTCTCTATCTCTAACTCGTAATCAACACGCTGTGTTACCTGTACTGCCACCGTTTCCGCCAAGCTAATAATTTCGGTGGACAGATGCATACCTAGCTCGCTGAGCAGCTGCCTGTGTTTATAAATAATGTACCTAGCAAATAGCAACAACCAACCCAAAGCTCTAAGGAGCTTGATCCAACTAGAATAGTGGTGGATGATTTTATACATACCTGCTTGCCTGATGTCCATCCCAATCCTGAAACTAATTATTTGGTAGCCTCTAGTTCTTGTTGGTCTTATCTCACGCTTAACTTCTAATCCTTCCACACCATCTGACATTTGAGCTGGCTCAGTTGGCCAGAAACACTCCTCCTTCAACAGAAACTCTGGACCTTTTTTCCACCTTTCAGACTGCTTGGAACGTGTTGCATCGTCTGCTGGGTTCTCCCCAGAGTTAACGTACCTCCACTCTTTCTGATCACTGCCCTCCCTTATCATAGAGACACGGTTTGCCACAAATGTCTGGTATCTGGCCTGATCGTTCCTAATATATCGCAAGACGGTTGTTGAGTCGGTCCAATAATAGACCCCATCTACCCTGAAATCTATCATGGTCAGAATAGTGCTTCCTAGTCTTACGGCCAGTACCGCTGCACTAAGTTCTAGGCGGGGCACCGAAACATGCTTCAATGGTGCTACCCTTGCCTTTCCCATGATGAATCTGCAAGGTACGTTTCCCCACGGATCCGAGACCCGCAAGTATGCCACTACTCCCAAAGCCATGACGCTTGCATCTGAGAACAAATGCAACTATATTAGGGTGGCTGATTCCCATGGAATAACCTTCAGGCTTCTGGGCACACTGGTCCCGCTGGTCTGGCTCAGCCTCTTTGCCCACGCCTTGATACGGTCCGTAGTGTCAGCGTCCAACTCCATGTCCCAGGCTATCTTTAATCGGCAGAGGTCCTGCATGATGACCCTACCCTCGATTAAAACTGGCGCCAATATTCCGAGTGGATCGTAAATCGAGGCTATGGCTGACAACAGGTCCCGCTTAGTCCTTGGGACTGATATTAGCTCTGTTCGGACACCCAATTCATCAGTGGCCAAGTCCCACTGCACTCCCAAAGCCTTTGTCTTATGTGACTCTGATCCCTCTATAAGCTCTGAGGTGCTCCTACTGTACCATTCCCTCGGGATCGATGACATAACCTCCACACAAGGGCTGCTGAACTTTGTCAATGTAAATCCCCCTTTCTTGCAGAGCTCTTTAACCTCTAACAAATTGACTAACAGTGCATCTTTGCGATCCTCGGCTCTCAAGCAGTCATCTACATAAGAATTGTTGGCAACTGTGAACCGTGCTTCCTCTGAAAATTCCTTCCCAAAGTCTCTTGCCGTCTGTTTCAGCACGAAGTTTGCAATGCTCGGAGAAGAGCAGGCCCCGAACAGGTGGACTGCCATTCTCCACTCTTTGGGTTCCTCCTCAAGACTATTTTCCCACCAAAAGAACCTGAGGTAATCCCGCTGATGCTCTGGTACCCGTACCTGATAGAACATAGTATTTATATCTCCTGTATAGGCAAATAGACCTCCCCTAAACTTTACCAACACACCCAACAGAGAGTTCATCATATCAGGTCCCTGCAATAGTAGGTCATTCAAGGATGTACCCTCCACCTTGCTTGCACAGTCAAATACAACACGGACCTTGTCTGGCTTGTCTGGATGTTGCACACCAAAATGAGGAATATACCACACATTTCCCGGGCTGGCTGCAGTCACTCGCTCAGCATAGCCTTTCTGTTGCATCTCTCTCATGAAGGCACTATACTGCTTAGCGTAGTTACCATCCTTCACTAGCTTCTTACGAAGGCTGTGCATACGGCGCAATGCGATGTCCCTTGTTTCTGGCAATGGCACATGATTGCCACGCAGAGGCAATGGCACCTCGTAACTTCTTCCTTTCTTTCTAACCCCTTTCTCTATTATCTCTAGCCATTTCCTGTCCTCTGCAGACATTTCCCTTCTGTTAGATGCAACATCGTCATACTCACGATTATAACTCTCAACCAGCATGCGCTCTAACTCAAGGCGCTTGCTTGTCACTTGGATCTTATTGACATGCTCTTGTTTCCTTTTGTCCTTTGCTCCACATACCACCCAGCCCAATAATGTTCGTATGGCATGGGGTTCATGGAGGCGTGTTGAATTAATAACTTCCCTTGGCTCAAGCAGGTGAGGCACATTGTTCCCAATTAATAAACCTACCTCAGTTTCTACCTCTGCAATGTAAATCTCTCGCAAGTGTGGCCATCGTTCCAGATCTCCGGACCTGACCACATCACACTCATCAATTGGTATGTGAGGGGCACTCAACACAGGGGGAGTGTAATGCAAGTCTTGCCCTGATAGTCCAATACTGACAATCCCGAGACTAGGCTGCATGCAACTTCCCCTACTCCGTTGATGGTTTCAACATTCACCTTAACATCCTGGCTCTCAGTGCTGCCTAGGGTCTGCATTAAAGCTTCCGAGATAAAGCATGTGGAACTCCCATTGTCCAAGAAAGCCTTCGTGAAAACCTCCCTTCCTTCCTTTGACCTAATCCTTATCGGCACAACTGACATCCCTGTACCAATGCTACCTCCTCTAACCACCCTGAACATAGCAATTTTGTCATGTGTTCCTTCCTCCTGAGCCACTAAGGCTCTATTTGAGTGCTCAGATCCTATCACTTCTACTTCTTGGACCACTTCTGCTCCTTGGACCACTTCTACTTCCTGGTGTAGATGCAACAGAGTTGGGTGATTCCCCTTGCATATGTTACAACTTTTCCTGTTTGTGCAATACTGAGACCTATGACCACTTCTCAGACAGCCAAAACAGAGCCCCAACTCCCTTATGGCTCCCAGTTATTCCTCAGGTCCCATTTGAGATATTTGGTGGCATTCATCCACTATATGGGGTCCTGTACAGTACCAATATGAAAGCGGGGCAGTTCTGTTACATGAAACTTTCCTAGCCTTAGTTGAACACTCAGCCTTGATTGGTGCTTTTCCTTCTCCTACCCGAGGGGTGTCTTCCCTTCTGCCCCTCTGAAATAGGTTCAAGACCCTAGCCTCTCCTTCAATGAAACTTACCAAATCATCAAACGACACAGTCCTCTTTTTTTTCTCATTAATCTTATCAGCAACTCTCCACCATCGAGTCTGCACCCCTGAGGAGAACTCGCTAATGATCAACCTCATTGTTTTTGGATTTTGTAATTCGGCAATGCCATAAGGGACGCACAAAATTGCATTCCTGCAAGTTTTGAGTGCCACCGAGTACTCGTCATACTCTTCCGCATTGTTTTCCCTTATATCTTTCCATTTAATGATCTTCTCCACAAACGCGGTGGCTATCTGTTCTAGGTTTCCATATCGCTCCTCCAGCAACTTCCCTGCCTGCTTATAGCCCTCTGAAGCTTCTAAGTGGATGCAAGATGCCACAATATCGTTTGGCATGCCTGTCGTGTATAAATCCAGATACCTCAGCCTTTCCTTATCATTCGTCAACTGGCTACTAAAGACTTCATCAAATGAGCGAATGAACTTAAAATACTTTGTACGATCCCCATCAAACTTAGCTATATCCTGCTTGGGCATCAAGCTTTTAAGGCTGCAAGAGATTAGCGCCTGCATGACTTCCTTATTGCTCAAGTCCCTTTGGTCATTCCCGCCCGAGCAACGGCATCCACTTAACCCAATCTCGGGCGCTTCCGTATTCAAATGCATGGGTCTCTCACTCCCGCTTACATCAGGGCTTGTGTGTTCTCTTATCCGAGGGAGGTAAGTTATTTCCTTTTCCTTCTCTCTGAGTTCTCTTAAGGCCTTCTCCTCTGCCTCCACTCCAGCTAACTCTGCCTCTAAACCGAGCCTCTCCCTCCTAGCTTTTAGCGCTGCTTCCTCTCGCTCTATGGCGTCTATCTCCTTCATCGCCCATAATTGTGCTGCCAACCGGGCTCTAGAAGCAGCTAATACTACATGTCTGCTCCCAGTAGAACTCGCGCGCGACCGCTGAGATCTCCCGGAAGCAACAGATTGCATACCAATGACTGATGCGCTATCCCCCAAATTTAAATGTCCTTCCTCTTATATGGGCTCTTCAGTGCACTGGCCTACCTTATGGCCCTGATTAACCCCACTCTCCTGCCTAACTTCAAGTCCCTGTAGAAACTCCTGTACCTCTACGCCATCCTTCTCTAGGGCTTCACTTAGACGCTGACACAATTCAGACTTGTTCCCTCCTCTTGGGAGGCCTCTAACTTCCAACTCCTCTCTCAATTGCGCAACCTTTAGGGTCTCCATTTTCCTAGGCCCCGTTCCGGCACTCCCTATGAGCTAACAAAATTCCCTAGTTGAATCTTAGCTGACCTAACCGATGAGTGGCCGAGAACCTGCACTACTCAAGGAAGACCACCAACAGTACCTATGTTGCGACTGCCTAAATCCTCTAAGCCTAGAGACTGTCCCTAAATGTATCAATGTCTCGTGGCCCAGCCTCCTACCTGAAAGATCTTCTTTTTGGTATATCCCAGCCCTTACCTGAAATAACTTCTATTTGACATCTCCCAGCCTTCACCTTAAAGAACTCCTACCTGAAATAACTTCTATTTGACATATCCCAGCCTTTACCTGAAATAACTTCTATTTGACATCTCCCAGCCTTTACCTGAAAGAACTCCTACCTGAAATAACTTCTATTTGACATATCCCAGCCTTTACCTGAAAGAACTTCTATTTGACATATCCCAACCCTTACCTGAAAGAACTCCTATTTGACATATCCCAATCTTTACCTGAAAGAACTTCTATTTGACATATCCCAACCTTTACCTGAAAGAACTTCTATGAAATAGCTAAACCCCACCTTGTTATGCCTAAGTTCTAATACCATGCAGCATGCAGCAAACTAACAGCTGTCAAACTGAGAACTCTAGTGACCATTGGCTTAGGATTACAGCGCCCGTAACCGACGTTAGAAATGATTTCTTCATATAGATAATCCACAAATTGGTAAAGTTAAATTGGGTAACCGTAACGTTACGTGCTAAATTCTCATTTGAATGGGTTCTAAATTGGACCTTCCAAGAAATATTTTCATGCCACACACAGAATAAACTTATGTATTAAAGCAAACCTGTGATACCATTAACCTAAACCAGTTAAGAGGACCTATAGACGATTATACCTAAACCAATACAGAACCAAGGGACCACATTATAAAATTCCACAAGGTTTCCCTCGACGATCAGATATTACTAAATCAACTCAAAATACATGAATAATGACCTGAGAACACAACATTCTGACTTTCTACAAGTCTTAATGCACTACACACATCTGTTCCTGCTCACCTTCGAGATATTTGCCTTACAAATAAACTACTCAAGTTCAAATGGAAAATTTCCATGCTATTTTTAATTAAACATCGACTCCTCTGTCATAAAAAAACAAAACAAAATAATTGTCACTCTAGAATATTACACTACAGGACAATTTCCTTGATGAACTTCGTCAATCATCTTAAATATTAATCAGATGATCACGCCTAGCAACTTAGGAACATTTAATACCCTCATAAATCTGGGTCCTGTGAATGAAATCTTTCACACGTGTTGACATCAGCACCTTAAACGAAGCAGACAATACCTAA
This sequence comes from Palaemon carinicauda, assembly GCF_036898095.1. Taxonomy (NCBI): domain Eukaryota; kingdom Metazoa; phylum Arthropoda; class Malacostraca; order Decapoda; family Palaemonidae; genus Palaemon; species Palaemon carinicauda. The sequence continues at coordinate 40,328,264 of NC_090736.1, read as the reverse complement.
TTTCGCCCATTATATAACTTTTTCCTTCCACTTAGCTTGTAGCACGATGTCGGCAGACGACTTGTTATTCTTCTCAGCTTTCCAGAATGACCACGTGCTCCTTCAGACTTCCACCCACGCTGTACCACAAAAGGGGGGGACAAAAATTTGACTGTAGGGCAAGGGGGGTCTTCTTTGTGGGTTATTTAGTACTCGTCGACATTTTAAGTTTCTTTATTTGTCGAGGTCACTGGAAAAATTACATACAATGAGATATTCATATGGTGACAATTCTTCAATTAATCCAAAAAAAAAAAAACATATTCAAAGAAAACCCTATTCTCTACACATTTCAAACAACATTATTGGAAACCTCTATTGCTATAATTTCATTAATTGTGATTCCTTTGTATTCTATTCCTTGCATGTTACACATTTTTATTAATATTTCCAATAAAGACCTCTGGTATAATAACTTGATTACAAAATTCGTAATACTAGGTGGGTGAATCCCCTGGTTCTGCTATATCAACTCTTTAAGAAATAAGCACTAAGCATTAATAGACATCATTAAGTCATGAGAGAATTTCACTAAATAGTTAATCGATCTGTGGCATATTTTATCTAGCTTAATCCCTTACGAGCTCTATTTTCCCTCCTTAAATTGTAAAGACCTCTTGATAACATCTCTTACTTACAATTTTGTTTGTGTCCACCGCAAAGACCGTCCATCTCTCTCCCGTAAATGGGCCCCGGGTATGTCCCTGCCGAGGGTACGCGACCGTTAGGACAAACCTACCCCTCACTTTATCTCATGTTTCTATATTTCATTATATTAACAACCCTACTAGCCCTTGTTATTTAAACAGCAAACCTGACAACCCTTTTTTTTTTGTCTCTAACACTCAGAACACTGTGATGCTTACCTTATATTATAATTCCATCTTAAAGTCGTCGATGTTAATTCTCTCAAACACGTCTGCTCTCGATGGTTACACTGTGCTAAAGAACAACCTGTCGCTTTCCCAAGCGCTTGAACAGGGGTATGGCGGGAGATGGCTCTATGGTTCTTTTGTTTA
>NC_090736.1:40319706-40324706 GCF_036898095.1 Palaemon carinicauda | reverse complement strand
TATCTTGAGCTTTTAATTCAATGCTTCTCTATTGATCATCTCCTACTTTGTGCTTCAAGTCCTCAGCCATGTAGGTCTGGGTCTTCCAACTCTTCTAGTGCCTTGGGGAGTGCGAAGAGCATGCCAAAACCATCTCCAACTACCTCTCATCATAACCTCATCAACATATCTCACTCGAGTAATCTCTCGTATAGTTTCAATTCATTTAATTTTCATAGGAAGTTTTCTTTTCCTATAAATGATAAATGAGATTATTTTACGTTCATAACTGAATGCCATAGTACTGAGTGACATTGTTTCATTTAGAATATGACGTTGTGCTATCAAGTTGTGAAAGGCAATGTCTCGTCTGAAAGTGTTTACAATGATTATATCATTGGTATATAATCAGACTGCTTAAAATATTCTGCTAGATTTTATACAGAAGGTTATTTTGGTATGACCTCTTCTGAGCCTAATTTTTTTACTTTTTTTTATATCGGAAATTTATTCTAATTCCCTTCACTTATTTTCTTACTTTTCAACTTCTTTAAAATTCGGAAATGGGAAAATTTATATTTCACATCTTATATATTCTTTAATATAATAAATACATTATAGATTTAAATGCAATATTTTTCGAATACTTTTGTTATTTTTGCCTTGAGAGGCCATGCAATACATGTTTGAAGCTGTAATGTAAATCATGTAAAATGTTTCTAAATAACAACTTGAAGTTTATATCAACTTTTTATTTTCAAGGTTTTTCAGTTTATATAAGAAAAATATTATTCTAATGTTATTATTGTTCTTAAACTTCTCTTGTAGTTTTTCCTTATTTCCTTTCTTCACTTTGCTATTTTCCTTGATGGAGCCCTTGGGCTTAAAGCATCATGCTTTTCTAACTAGGGCTGTAGCTTAGCAAGTAGTAATAATAATAATAATAATAATAATAATAATAATAATAATAATAATAATGCGTTGAATATATATCTCATTAATACTTATGAAAATGACCTGTCAATATCTACAAGCATTAACCGATGTTTTTTATTCCAAAAGCATTTCAAACGCGGTTTTTTTATATATATTGCTATATATCCTTGCTGCATGTTCACTAAAATCTCGTTTTTATCGTTAAGGAAATGGATCAAAATAGTTTTCAGTAAAAAAAAAAAAAAAAAAAAAAAAAAAAAAAATGTCATTCGCGATTTGAAACTTCCATTGTCTAATTGCTAAGGAGATTTCGATAACGAAGGGGGATGTGGGCAACGACTATCAGTGTGCCTACTTGATCCATTCATGAATGACATGAATAAAATCACTACGGAGAAAGATTTCCTACACAAGCACACAGAAGGACCTTTCAGTGGTTGAAAACCTCAAGTGCTCTATCGATGCTCTGAGGCAGACGTCATCTTATGCAAATCGAAATGAGAAAACGTGAAATATTATTAGAAAGGATTCCTGAGGGTTTTGAAGTCCATTTATATATTAAGCAGTAAATATTCGACAAATCTATAGTTAGGGGTTAAACGTAAATCAATCTAATACATTGTTTGTGGTGGCCTATTGAAACTATCCCTTCTTGGCATTCTGCAAAACTAGAGTTCCAGTCACACTCAAGCTCCATAGTTTCTTGTAGCGTCTGGAACCTCACTATTTCTTTTAGCTAAGGATGGGGTGCTTGGGGAAGCCTATAGGTCTACCTGCTGAGTCCTCAGTAGCCAATGTCTGACCCTCCCTGGTCCTATTTCGGGAGGAGAGGAGGCTTGGGCGCTGATCCTATGTATACATGGACAGTCTCTTGGGCATTGTCTTGCTAGCTAGGGCTATGTCCCTCCCTACCCCTTGCCTCTGTCATTCCTGAGCGGCCTTTAATCCTTTAAACAAGAAAAAAAAATCTCCGACAGATGGATAATCCTTTTTATTTCTCATGATTGGGCATTTGAGAGATAAACAGTAAGTTAAAATTGACAACGTACCACCCCAAAAAGAGTTTATCTCGAAGAGCGACTTTGCATGACATAGGATAGATTCTCCAACGTTTGATCAGAAAACTATTATATGCTTCTCCCAAATAAGTATTATTCTTATAGATTTCTATCCAAATTCAAAAAAGAATTCTCTCGATTTTACCCTCGGAGAATATCACTTTTATGGTATTATCTAATTTCCTTATTAGAAAAAAAAAAAATCAAGTATCACTATCAAACTATCCCTGTTAAAAAAAATTGCTCTTCGTTAATATTTCTACAACCCTGATTTGATTTGCGACCTAAAGTCATTGGATAACATATTCATTCCTGATAATTTGAAATATGAAATTCCATTTCTACTAATATTTCCACTACATATTCACAATACTAGAAACTTACAAATTGAAAGTTTTAAAAACTTAAGAAATTGTAAAAACCTTGTTATAAGTGTCATTATGACTGTTAAAAGAAAAGTTTCCATAGTTTTGTTGTTGGATATTGAACTGACTAAATGCTAGCAAAGGCTTTTGAGCACGCGAGTAACTTTTGAAGTTTCCACAGATTAAAATGGCTTTATATGAAAAGTAAATAGGATGTAAACATTGCGATAACAAATAAGCTTCAGAATATATATACTCTGAAAGATTTAACGTGGTGAAAGGGTTTTGCGTTTCGCCATGATCAGCAAAGCTGTGCTAATCAGAGACACCCATACTAGGTTGGTTTGCTGTGCCCAATCAGACTAAAATCTCCCACCATCACCAATCCACATTGGCCATCGTGATGATAAGACTAAGCCAAAACCAAGGCATGAATAACGACATGTATAAGGTTTTTGTTTTGTAGGGAACTAGAAACAGCTGCAATTGTTGTTGATGTTATAATTTCTTTGATATTTTCTTATTACTCAAAATATCGCAAAGACTTTCACTACTAGCGTGCATCATCTCTCTCTCTCTCTCTCTCTCTCTCTCTCTCTCTCTCTCTCTCTCTCTCTCTCTCTCTCTCCCCCCTCTCTCTCTCTCTCTCTCTCTCTCTCTCTCTCTCTCTCTCTCTCTCTCTCTCTTATAGTTCCCTGTATAAGTTAATCTAGCAACTGAATCTGCATATAAGTATTGCCTCTTATAAACCATTCTTACATGCACTTATCAGTCATATCTCTCTCTATCTCTCTCTCTCTCTCTCTCTCTCTCTCTCTCTCTCTCTCTCTCTCTCTCTCTCTCTCTCTCTCTCTCTCTCTTATAGTTCCCTGTATAAGTTAATCTAGCAACTGAATCTGCATATAAGTATTGCCTCTGATAAACCATTCTTCCATGCACTTATCATTCATATCTCTCTCTCTCTCTCTCTCTCTCTCTCTCTCTCTCTCTCTCTCTCTCTCTCGTAGAAAATTATACGCAACATCTCTTTACTTCCTGGAAGGCCTCAGTAGGAACTTAGGAAGACATATACAAAGCTAGCTAACTTGAATGGCTTCTGTCAATGTTTTTCTCTTTTTTCTTCCTTTGCTTGCATTACACGAGAACCAACAATACAAAGGAGCCGGTGAAGCGACTTTATATCTGAGAAGCAGAGAGGTGGAAAAATCGCTAAAGATGTGAATAGAAACAATCACAGAAAAGACATCCTAAAAATTCGTTCCTGGATCTTTATTCCTTTCACACACACACACACACACACACACACACGCATATATATATATATATATATATATATATATATATATATATATATATATATATATATATATATATATATATATTTATTTATATATGAAAGATCTAATTTAATGTAATTTCTGTTCTTGAAAGGTTTTATTTTGATTGTTTATTATCTTTTTTGTGATTTGTTTATTTCCTTGTTTCCTTTCCTCACTGGGTGTTATTCTTCCCTGTTGGATCCTTTGGGCTTATAGCATCTTTCTTTTCCAACTAGGGTTATTACTTAGCTTGTAATAATAATAATAATAATAATAATAATAATAATAATAATAATAATAATAATAATAATAATAATAATAATAATAACATTTAAATACGTAAATAAAAAAGAAAAAGAAAAAATGGTAATTAGTGGATGTAAATCAGGGCCAATGGAGCTCAAAGGGTTAAATGCAATTTTCAATCAAAATACTGAGAAAAATTTAAATAATTCAATCATTAACATCTCATGTTTAAAAATGAATTATTCTAATAATATAGTCACAAAGTCTGATAAATCTGAGGTTTGAAAAAAAACAATATTTGTAAATTAATGTTTGGAAATCGTTACTGAAAATAAATAACGCTAGGGGAAAAACTTGAAAAACTAGCTTTTATTCTTGAACTCCATTAGATAAAACTAAACTAATATTAAATAATCTATTTTGAATTTATAGAAGTTTTCATACTTCCAACAAATGATCCTGCCTTAACAGTATGTGAATTATTTGGAGTTCAAGTCTTTTACATATTGAAGGTTTCTTATTTGCGTCATTAATTTAGCCAGTTTATTTCTCATTTACAACAATAATAATTATAATATTTTAATCTTACTGAAACCCAATTAGATTTGTTTCACGTCCGCCTATTATAACGTCCCTTTTGTCATTGAAACAAGAGTTCATAATTCAGATGGCAATTATACCCAATCATGTAAACACGAGTAACAAAAATTTACATATAAAAAGAAAAGGATATTTTCTCTTCCCAAATAACTCACTGAAAAAACTCTCTCTCTCTCTCTCTCTCTCTCTCTCTCTCTCTCTCTCTCTCTCTCTCTCTCTCTCTCTCTCTCTCTCTCTCTCTCTACACGTGTACGTGTGGTGTGTTCATGTGGGTTTGTATTTGTACATACTTTGAGTCTCTTTTTACTTCATTAAGAAGCTAAGACTAAGAATTGATTACAAAAATTATAATGGTCTATATTTCCTTATACATTCTCAAAGCCATATAAGCTTTTACAGTTAGAATAGCGATAAACGATAAGGGGGATTATTCTGTCACACATTATAATGGAGAAGGCAATTTATTTCATAAATAAGTAATATGCGTTGCTGGATGC
>NC_090736.1:40315868-40319206 GCF_036898095.1 Palaemon carinicauda | reverse complement strand
TTCTGGCTGTACTAAAAGCAATCGAGGCCGGCAAGTCTTGCCCCTCCCTAGAGGAGTGTAAACCCTTGTCGCTGGCCCTGTCTATGGACCACAAAGATTGGAAGGACGTCCATCTTACGTTCTAAGTGGGAAAGTTGGAGGCTGATATTGCCGGACGTCAGTTCGGCAATGACCTCCCTAAGCTGTCTGACTTTCTTTTGCGAAGTGAGTTCGATACAAAAGAAAGACTGACTGCCTCAATGTCTCTTCAGACTACTCTCGAGACGATGGCAAGTGACCCCAAGGTCCATGAAATGTTCATGGTAGTGGCCAAGCCTCATCTGGCCACAGTGACGAAGGACCTTTATGGCTTCGTCAAGGCAAGGAGAGCTTGTAGGGAGTTCGTGTTTACCTCGGCTACAGTGAGGCACGAGCTAAAGAAACTAATCTCCTCCAACATTTGGGGAAAAGACCTTTTTCCCTACCGACTTGGTCAAAGAAGTTTTTGATAAAGCCACCTTGGAGAATAGAAACCTTCTCCAGATGTGGGATCTGGCTATCAAAAGAAAGTCTTCCCCGGATGAGGGTCCTCAACCAAAGAGGAAGACTATGAGAACTAGGCTACCGTCTCGGCCAGCCAAGCCTCTTAGACAGCAACAGCAACTGCAATTGCCATTGCCCCCAGTGCCCCAGATCGTGGCACAAACCCCGACCACCTTTCAGTGGGTACCCCAGGCCGTGTCGACACAGTCCACGGCATTCACCCCAGCGTTCGAAGGGCAGTCTACTTCCTTCCGAACAAAGCCTAGAGGATCAGCCAGAGGCTCGTCTAGACGCCCCTCAAGGGGAAGGGGATTCAGGGGTGGTCGTGGTCAGGAAGGCAAGACCTCAGGACGGCAGTCCAAGTGAGGTGATACCGGTAGGAGGGAGACTTCTGAAATTTCGGATCGGTGGACCTTCGATCCCTGGGCCCACAGCCTACTCAAGAATGGATTGGGCGGGAGCTGGTACAGCACTCCACCCCCGTACCTTCGGTTTTTCCAACACTCCACCCCCGTTATGGAGGAGTACGTTCAAGAACGGTTGGAGAAAAAGGGTGAAGCCCATCAATTTCTAAGGGAGGCTGTTTTGTGTTCCCAAGAAAGACTCGGAAAAGCTCAGAGTCATTCTGGACTTGTCGCCACTTAACAAGTTCATAGTGAATTGCAAATTCAAAATGCTAACACTGCAACACATAAGGACCTTACTGCCCAAGAGGGCATATTCCGTCTCTATAGACTTGTCAGATGCCTACTGGCACATTCCAATTAGCCATCGACTCTCCCCCTACCTAGGGTTCAGGCTACAGCGAAGACTATACGCCTTCGGAGCCATGCCATTCGGGCTAAACATAGCCCCAAGGATTTTTACGAAGCTTGCGAGCGTAGCTCTCAAACAATTTCGCCTAAAGGGAATTCAGGTAGTAGCCTACCTGGACGACTGGTTGGTGTGGGCAGCATCCGAGACAGAATGCTTGCAAGCTTCCAGTCAGTGATCCAGTTCCTAGAGTACCTAGGCTTCAAGATCAACAGAAAAAGTCTCGACTTTCTCCATCTCAAAAGTTCCAGTGGCTAAGATCCACTGGGACCTTTTGTCACACCGTTTCTCCACCCCAGCGAAGAAAAGGAAGGAGATAGCGGGTTCTGTCAAGAGACTTCAAGATTCCGAAAGGATATCAAGACACGAGCAGGAGAGAGTACTGCGCTCTCTCCAGTTTGCTTCGGTGACAGACCCAGTGCTAAGAGCACAGCTAAAGGATGCGATCGGAGTTTGGAGAAGTTATGCATCAAACGCGTGAAGAGATCTGAGAAGACCAGCCGCTTCGGCTAAGTACTCTTCTCAGGCCTTGGTCCCAAGCCAGACATCTAAAGAAGTCAGGTTCTTCTTCAGCCACCTCCCCCGTCGGTGACGATTCACTCAGACGCCTCAAAGGAGGGATGGGGAGGTCACTCTCATCGGAAAAAAGTCCAGGGGACTTGGTCCAGGCTATTCAAGACCTTTCTCATAAAACTTTCTAGAAGCTAGGGCAGTGCTCCTTACCTTAAAGAAAGTCTCCCCGCGTCATTCGTTCCACATAAAGTGGTAATAGACAGCGAGGTAGTTGTAAGATACTTGAATCGACAAGGATCGAGGTCACCACCTCTCAACCAGGTGATGTTGGCCGTCTTCCGATTGGCGGAAAAGAAGAAGTGGTACCTGTCGGCAGTTCACCTTCAAGGAGTCCGCAATGTGACAGCGGACGCTCTATCCAGGTTCACACCGATAGAGTCGGAATGGTCCTTAGACGCAGGATCATTCTCCTTCATTCTGAATCAGTCCCAGAACTGCAGATAGACCTCTTTGCGACGAAAGACAACAAGAAGTTGCCCCTGTACGTGCCCCGTACGAGGACCCCTTAGCGGAAGCAGTGGACGCGATGTCCCTCGACTGGAACAGATGGTCCAAGATTTATCTGTTCCCTCCTCACAACCTTCTGTTGAGGGTCCTCAACAAACTGAGATCCTTCGAAGGGTAGCGGCAATAGTGGCCCACAAGTGGCCGAACAGCGTGTGGTTCCTCCTGGCATTGGAACTGTAGCTGAAGTTTGTACCACTACCAGATCCAGTTCTGACCCAGCGAGTCCAGAAGTCAACTGTCTGCGCTTCATTACAGAAAACCCGGACCCTGCAGTTCATGATTTTCTCTCCCTAGCGGTGAGAAAACGTTTCGGGATTTCGAAAGCCAGTATAGACTTCATTGAGGAATATAAATGCAAATCTACTAGAAGGCAATATGAGTCATCTTGGAGAAAATGGGTGGCCTTTTGTCAAGGCGAAGATTCCGCAGGAGATCTTGACAGACTTCTGCTTATCTTTTTTCCCCACCTCCATGGTCAAGGGTTGGCAGCGAACACGATTTCAGCGTGTAAGTCTGCTTTGACAAGACCCATTCTATATGCCTTCCAGGTCGACCTAGGTAACGAGATCTTTAACAAAGTCCCGAAAGCCTGTGCTAGGCTCAGACCTTCAGCACCTCCAAAGCCCATTTCATGGTCTTTAGACAAGTTCTTCATTTCGCTTCTCTGTTGAGCAATGAAGAATGTGCGTTAAAGGATTTGACACAAAAAGTTATTTTCCTAATTTGCACTCGCGTCCGGGCCAGGGTTAGTGAAATTGTAGCCTCTCGAGAGAGGCAGGTCGTGTTCAGTTCCTGGATGGGGAAGAACTGAACCTGTTTCCGGATCCTACGTTTCTCGCCAAGAATGAGTTACCCACCAACAGGTGGGGTCCCTGGAGAATCTGCCTTCTGAAAGAAGATGCATCTCTATGTCCAGTAGAATG
>NC_090736.1:40283368-40308368 GCF_036898095.1 Palaemon carinicauda | reverse complement strand
AAAGAAGGGATATCGGGGAAAATAGATAGATAATAGGTGAAGAACTGGAATGTGGGAAAATATTAAGCAATATATTACGAAGAGAGTCAATGCGCTAATATTTAAACTAAAAGGAATAGGCCGATCTATATTATGAAAAAAAAAAAAAAAAAAAAAAAAAAAACTACGTCTATGCAGTCAGAAGGGATTATTTTCCCGCCAGGCCGCTGCAGGCTGTACTTTTACCTCCTCATAAGTTTTCACAAATATCGGATTTTATTAATTTCACGTTTATAAGTTTATAATAACATTTTAACTTATGCTGAGTGTAATTTATCCCCATTTGTGTTAAAATATGTGAAATATTACAAAATTACATAGCGTGTATCCGAAAATAAGCTGCTGTCGTTGACTTTGGCGGATTGTGTTATTAAATTTAGACTTACCATGACGATATTTTATAATATATTTATTCTTTCACATTGTTTATTGACAAAACATAAATCTGATGGAGAAATATAGGTTAATAAATAAGTTTCGATTCACATTACTTGGTAATTATTTGAGAACAATAACGGTGTTCGGACAAAAATACTTCCGACCAATCAGGTATCAGGAACCTTTCCGATCTAAAAGGGCACCCCTGTGAGTCGGTGCAAATATGCACTGCTAAAAAAAATAGACTATAGCCAATGCCACCCATACCAGGTTGGTTTACTGTGAGCGATCAAACGAAAATCTGCCACTATCACCAATCTGCACTGGTCAGCGTGGTGATGAAAGATGGCCAAACCCCGGCATGAATTGTCATGGAGCCCTTTGTCTTCCACTAGACTAGAAATGGCTGCATTTGTCGTTGTTGCATATATATATATATATATATATATATATATATATATATATATATATATATATATATATATATATATATATATATATATATATATATATATATATACCATCTCAATCATTCAGCAATTTATATGTATCATGTTGCAAGCACAAATTAACTAAACTTTCCATCAGCCAAATTCAAACTTCAAGTTACATACATACGAGACATGCCTAATGCATAATAAATCCTGTACTCGTTGATTAGTAAACTATATCATCTGTCAAAATGAATGAACGATACTAAATCCTTAGACCGTGAAATGACTGTGCATCATCCTTTACATAGTAAAGTTCAATTATTTTGATAAATGATATAGTTCAAGAATCAATGAAGATACCATTTAATATATTGCTGTACGATACTAAGTAAAGAACAGTGTATCTCTATGAAGAACGCGTTCCAACAAAGGTAATAGCCATTGATGATATATATCCAGAAACAATAAGAATCCTTAGCCTCTTGCTATGCAAGGACGACGCGATATCATTGCACCTGGCGCTTGAATGGTTTGCTAATAAGCGTCGAGCCGATCAATTGTTCAGTAATGGACGGCAGCCTGGCCAAGCCATCGTAACAGCTGCACTGGAGCTTAATGGTCGAAATAAAAGATTAATAACTGAAAGTATATATCATACGATTTCTATATTCAAGATGGGGAGAAAACTAAGAATAATTATTTTTTCTTGTTTATGGACATTGGTTACTCTACTTGTAAGTCTCATCTGTTGTCCTTCATTTACAATATCTGTGTTTATAATGGAATAAATTTACAAAGCTTTCATTGAAAATGCAATCATAAATGGAGCAAAAGAATTCAATCAGTCTTCAAAAGGTGTGATAATCTATTTTTCGATCAAGATAACTTTACAGTTGCCCGGTCAATATTATCTACATATTCAAATCTGTTTTGGTTTGAAGTATTTTCAAATTTAAATGTAGTCTCTCTCTCTCTCTCTCTCTCTCTCTCTCTCTCTCTCTCTCTCTCTCTCTCTCAGGAAGAAAATGAATATTTTTTGCAAGTCTTATTTCGAATTCAGTGTAACAACAAGCCAGAAACGGAAACATGAATTTTTCCTCCCCCACCAAAAAAAAAAAAAAAAAAAAAAAAATAGATATCATCATAAATTTATTCAAACTTACATTTACATTTTTTTATTGTAACAGATTAACTAAAGAAAGTAAAAAATCTAAGCACTATTAGAGGGAATATCAACAATTAATTTCAAATAATATCATCACTAGTCAAAGTCAGCTAACGACAAACATTATCAGATTTTAGTTAATCTAGAAATTAATTTACATATAAAAAGAATCAAGTTGTTTCATCCAATTACTAATTTTCTTTCATGCTATATAAAACTTCAAAAACAGTAACTGCAAAATACTTCAAATAACTAAATTAATTCATATGAATCGAGTATATATTCTCGGGAATCATAATTTATCTATCAATACTTTAAAAATAAATCCATTCATTGAGATTTATACAGGACATGCAAGCAAAAATTCAACAAAAATCAAATTGATTTAATCCTAAACAAATACTTTTTATGCGGAAAACAAATGGTGCATTAACGGAAATTATTTTCGAGAAAAAGAAAAAAATTCCTATATAGTACAGTGGTAACTTGTTCGCCTAGCATTTGCATGACAGCAGATCGATCCCCGACCGGGACCATGAGTTCAAGCTGTTTATTGGGCAGGCCACTGCTGGGGTTGGGCACTACCGTGGGAGGTAGGGCTTGTCCAGCTGACGATCTGCTGATCATCTTTTCTGACGAAACTGAAACTTGAACCAGACACCTTTAACCTTTAAATGAAACCAATCATAAACTTTCCAGGTCCATAGATATTTTGTCAGAAAAAAAATACAATGCCTTTAGTTAGGTTATTAAAACGTGTTAAAGGGTATCAATATTGATACAAACAAAACTTTATAATATTGTTGATAACTACAATATAGTAAAGTAGGTATTTCAAACTGGACGAGGAATTTGTATCCATCATCATGGTGTTAAGTACCACTTAATATATATATATATATATATATATATATATATATATATATATATATATATATATATATATATATATATATATATATATATATATATATATATAAAAATATATATATATATATATATATATATATATATATATATATATATATATATATATATATATATATATATATAATGCAGTGGTTTCTAGTCCATTGTAGAACATAGGCCTTAAACAATCCATTAGTCCTGCCTGAGGTTTGGCCATTTCATCACCACACTGGCCAGTGCGGATTGGTGATGGTGAGAGAGATTAGTCTGATCGCTCACAGCAAGCCAACCTAGTAAGATGGGCCCTGACTAGTACAGCTTTGGTGATCTTGCGATGGCACTGTAGATGATTATTAATATTTTGATGGAGCCTGAGAACGTAATGACGGGTGTACTCAGATTGGAAAAAAATATTAATTTTCATTATCAATTCGTCATAAAATTGAATAACGAGTACAGTGGAAGTTTAATAAAAATGATCATGACGATAATGATCGACAGTGATGATGGAAACACTACAAATTTATCCATTCTAAGTTACATGATGACCCGCTAACCAATGATGGTGGCTTATTGGAAACGTCCCTGCCTGCCGTTCTGCCGGACTGGGGGTCAAGTCACGCTCAAGCTCAATAGTTTCTTATAGTGTGTGCAACTACACCATTCTTTTGAGCTAGGGAGAAATGAGAACCGATAGGTCTAAACAGGTCAGTCTTCAGCAGCTAGTACCTAGCCCACCCTGTTCCTAGCTGGGGCAGTGACAATATGTATGTACAGTCAGTCTCTAAGGCATTGTCACTCTCAATTGCCTCTATCATTGATGAAGATGATAATGATGATGATGATGATGTTGAGACCAACTCAAACTTCAGGCTTTGTTATCATAACGTCAGGCTATTTAATGCTGATGACACTGAAAAAAAAAAAAAAAGATGATGATTAAAATGATAGGAGTGATTTCTCATTTAATGGAGCCTCTCTAATAAGTTCTTTGAAATGTATATGAGTCATGAAAATGTAGGTACAGTTGGGCACAGGAATTCTCGGTGCACCTGGCTTTGAAGAAGTGCACCCAGCCACACACTGTGTGGTGAGTTCCTGTATTTAGTCCCACCCACCACCTCTGCCATCTCTTCCTACACTATTTGGTCTTTGCCGAGAAGGAAGTGTGACGAGACGAGAGAGAGTTGTGAACTCAAAGGCAGGATGCAATCAACTGAGTTATATTGTTATAGAACACTCTCCTTTATATACAAAACCTCAAGGCAACAGGACATAACAAGTTAACAAGACAGACAATGTTACAGAGGAAACAGCAGACATGAATTTTCACGTTCGTTTCGTGCGAGGGAAGAGCGAAGATACAAGCATAATATATGCAAAAGGAATTATGTATAATTGTGTGACACACGGTTGGTACATGGCTCCCCCCCTAATAATGACATACTGTACATGTTAAATAGGGCGCCCTGATCTGGAGAGGCGAACTGTAGGCGGGTCATCTGGCAGAAGATAAGCAGGTTTTTGACGATCAATGAAGACCCAGTCTTCTTTGCCCCGAATGTTTAGGAGGAATGCTTTCGGACTGCGTCGGATCACAAGGAAAGGGCCCGTGTAAGGGGGCGTTAGTGGTGGCTTGCTGGTGTCGTTGCGCAGGAAGACGTGCGTTGCAGAGTGCAAGTCTGTTAGTATGTGATGCTTCATTGGGGGCTTGTAAGTCTGGCGGCACGGAGTAAATTTTCCCACGACGTGACGTATGCGCTGGAGATCGTCGGAGGAGGATGTAGAAGGAAAAAATTCGGCAGGGACGACCAACGGGTCGCCATACACCATTTCAGCTGCCGAGACGTTGAGGGCGTCTTTAGGAGTGGTCCTTAGTCCAAGGAGGACCCAGGGAAGCTGAGTAAACCAGTTGCAATCCTTGCAGCGGGACATCAAAGCTGCTTTGAGGGTGCAATGAAAACGTTCAACCATTCCATTGGCAGCGGGGTTGTAGGCCGTTGTCTGATGTAGGGTGATGCCCAGGAGATTCGCTAATGACGTCCATAATTGAGAGTTGAAAGTGGTTCCCCTGTCAGAAGTAATATGCTCAGGGATACCGAATCTTGAAATCCATCCAGAGAGTAAGGCAGATGTACATGAGGCGGACGTTGCAGTTTCCATGGGAATGGCTTCAGGCCAACGAGTGGAGCGGTCGATGACGGTAAACAGGTAACGATGTCCTTGTGATGTGGGTAGAGGGCCTACAACGTCGACGTGAATGTGTGCGAAACGACGCTGAGGTTGAGGAAAGGTGCCCACTCCTGAATCCGTGTGTCGATGTACTTTGGAAGTTTGGCAAGAAGTACTGGCGCGGACCCAATCCTTAGCATCCTTAGAAATGCCGTGCCAAATGAACTTTGCCTTCAGCAGCTGTGCAGTAGAACGGCACGAGGGATGTGAAAGGCCGTGGATGAAATCAAACACCTGTCGGCGCATGGGAGCAGCAATCCAAGGTCGCGGTCTACCAGTACTGACGTCACAGAGGAGAGTGGTGTTGGAGTCTTCGAGGGGAAAATCCTCCCAACGGAGGGACGTGCAGGATGTCCTACAAGCTTGATACTCTGAATCCTGTCGTTGGGCTTCAGCCAGGGTGTTGTAATCCAATCCCAGTTGAACGGCAGCCAACGTGTTTCTTGACAGGGCATTGGCAACGGGATTAATTTTCCCAGGGACGTATTGGAGGGTGCAATTGTATTCAGCCACGGCGGAGAGATGTCGGCGTTGACGGGCGGACCAGGCGTCAGACTGTCGAGTGAAGGCGTGCACCAGAGGCATGTGGTCTGTGCGAATGACGAAGGGCGTACCTTCTAAGAAATGGCGAAAGTGACGGACAGCCAAGTGCACCGCCAGCAATTCTCGATCAAAGGTAGAATAACCCGATTCTGCCTTGGACAGTTTTCTGCTGAAGAAGGCCAATGGGCGGGGCGAGCCTTTGACCACCTGCTCGAGTACTGCACCAATAGCGACGTCGCTGGCATCGGTGGAGAGAAGGAGAAGGGCGTGTGGGATAGGAAAAGTGAGAGCCGCAGCAGTTGATAGGGCCTTCTTTGCATTGCAGAAGGCTGCTTCTTGAAGGGGACCCTACTTCAAGTCCTTTGGCTTGCCCTTGAGGGAGGCGTAGAGGGGAGCAAGAGTGGCGGCAATGGCTGGCAGAAAACGGTGATAATAGTTGATCATGCCCAAGAATTCCTGCAGAGCTTTGACGGTCGAGGGCGCGGGGAAATTCTGAACGGCTGCTACCTTCTCAGGGAGGGGATGGACTCCTTCAGGAGTGATACAGTGCCCTAAGAACGACACTTCGTTGGCGCCAAAGGTACACTTGTCGTACCGGACTACAAGGCCGTTTTGTTGCAGGCGGTCGAGCACGATACGCAGGTGACGGAAGTGTTCCTCTTTTGAGGAGGAGAACACAAGTATGTCGTCCACATAACATACACAGAAAGGGAGGTCCCCTAAGATGCCATCCATGAGACGTTGAAACGTTGCCCCAGCATTACGAAAGCCAAAACAGGAGTAATTGAAGGTGTATGTACCAAACGGAGTGGTGATGGCGATCTTGGGGATGTCTCCTGGGTTCATAGGCACCTGATAATACCCCCTCAGGAGGTCGAGCGTAGAGAAAACCTTCGCTTTGTGCAGGTAGGAGGTCACATCGGCAATGTTTGGGAGGGGGTAGTGATCCGGTTCTGTTTGCATATTCAGGCGCCTGTAATCCACGCACGGACGGAGGGAGCCGTCTTTCTTCAGAACGATGTGTAAGGGTGACGACCATGGGCTGGAGGCCTTTTGGCAAAGGCCCATTTTCTCCATTTCGGCAAACGTCTGTTTGGCGGCTGCCAATCGTTCCGGTGCCAGACGTGTGAATTTTGCGAAGACTGGGGGTCCCGTCGTCTTGATATGGTGATAAATACCGTGCTTGGCAGGAACTGCTGTAGTAGAGTCCGTCTCTGTCATAGTACCAACGATGGAGGGGCGAGGGAGGTGGGGGAGGAAGGCAGTGGGAGCGAGTCGACTTCCGGGGTCACCAATGTGACGAGCCGAGAGAGGGTTGTGAACTCAAAGGCAGGATGCAATCAACTGAGTTATATTGTTATAAAACACTCTCCTTTATATACAAAACCTCAAGGCAACAGGACATAACAAGTTAACAAGACAGACAATGTTACAGAGGAAACAGCAGACATGAATTTTCATGTTCGTTTAGTGCGAGGGAAGAGCGAAGATACAAGCATAATATATGCAAAAGGAATTATGTACAATTGTGTGACACACGGTTGGTACAGAAGAGTGTGATAGGGTGCACTTATTGGGGGAGAGGTGCCCCATGGACTCCTGTGTCCAACTGTAAATTGCTGTCTTCCCTTTTGCTCAACTCTTCTTTTTTTTGTAATCCAGCCAATCATTCGTCCTATTGTAAAAAGTAGAGCCAATGATATTAAAAAATGTAACCAGTTAAATACGATTGTATGCTTAAATTGAGCTGTGAGTTTGTTTGCAAACGACTACCGGACCAAGGAGTGACCTGTGGTCAAAGACCTTACTCGTAATATATATGTCTTTGATGTTCGAGGTGAGAAGAGCAGATTCACCCTTGCCAAGTTTCTTAGCCAGGATGTGTTGTACTATGATAGTGGTATATTTTTTATTAAATCAGAAGCAGGTCTTCTGAAGGGCATCTTTGCTTTTATGGTTTTAAATTTAAAGTCAATGACCTTCGATGTCAGGATGCCAGAAAATTCAAAAGCAGTCAATCAATCAATCGTGATAGCCAAAGGCAGAAGGACTTATTTAGGATCACTGCTGGCAAGTCGTTATACACACTCTAAACCAGCATTTCCCAAACTGGAAGAAATTTGGAGCAACCTTGGTGGGGGAGGGACATAATTACACTGCTTATTAACAATGAAATAATCTCAGTTTTTCACATCTCTGAGAGAGAGAGAGAGAGAGAGAGAGAGAGAGAGAGAGAGAGAGAGAGAGAGAGAGAGAGAGAGAGAGAGAGAGAGAGAGAGAGAGTAAGCTTGTTGTAGATATAACTATATATTCGTCAGTATAACTGTGCAATATCTAATTAACTTAGTGAATAGTCACATTGTATTCTGACTACTCTTCCCCATCTGATTAACTTAGTGAATAATCACAGTGTATTCTGACTACTCTTCCCCATCTGATTAACTTAGTGAATAGTCACATTGTATTCTGACTACTCTTCCCCATCTGATTAACTTAGTGAATAGTCACAGTGTATTCTGACTACTCTTCCCCTCATACACATGGAGGGAGAAATCCGGGGAAATGACAGAAAATTCTGGGAACCCTCTCTGCTTTAGGCCTTGCGCATTGTATACCCTCTGTTTATGAAGAAACTGCTGTGTCTGGTTCTGCAGTTAAATTATGTATGTGGAAGTGATGCATTAATATTATCATATGCATCATCCTAATATTTTGGAAGTAGGAGTAGGCACCACGGTGTAAAATATAAATCTATATCTCTCATTCCCCTCATCGATAATCGCTGAAATAAGAAAAAATCAAATTTATCTCTACTAAACGAACATTGTTCCACTTCAAATATGTTGCAACACAATCAATCTCCTATATAATGGAGACACATATTGAATATTCCAATTTGGTATATTATGAAATTAAAAACTCTCTCTCTCTCTCTCTCTCTCTCTCTCTCTCTCTCTCTCTCTCTCTCTCTCTCTCTCTCTCTGTGTATCTGAGGGGAACTTCAAGAGAAAAGAGTCCCTTGCATTCCTAACATAAATTTCAGATCTTTTATAATTCATGGCTGGACGAGAGACCGGAAATGGCAATAGAGATCCCTCTAGATGCAAATGAACCTCTCTCAATTCATAACGTTTGTGTTCATGCTAATTGCTTCCGAATTTCTTTCTGATGGAGACTTAATTGCTTTAGTCTTAAAGGAAAAGTTTTATTTCACGGTATAAGTAATTTCTCATCGAACGGGGATAAAGGACTTTGGCTTAATTTCATTAACTAATTTAAACAGGTATTCCAGATATGATCTCTTTTCGTCAAATAAACCTCCCCTTGAATATTTACTTTAATATTTCCTTGTTTTTTGTGCGTTTTTCGCAAATATGAATAGCGCATTCTAATTAACTATAAACTCCTATTATGAATTTCTCATTAATTGTATGCAAAGTAACCAATATATTTATTTATCTAATATGAAAAACTTCATAACTTGTAAGGTATAGTACACGGAAATTCATGCAATTTTATATACGGCTCTATTTCATAAAGTTAAGACCCTCTACGTATTCAGAGTACCAATTTTCATACCCAAATTGGATACCGGTAAAAGGACCTCAATCCAGTATAATCACAGCATTTCATTATAACCCTGCATCAGCCACTTCTACTAAAAGCTCGAAAAACACCAATCCATTATGACGTTGGTTGCTAGGTGATCTATCTCCGAGAGACCCCACTGCGTGCATGCTCTTAGTCTTAAAGGCAACTATTGTTTTCATTTTAAGTTTTCCGGACTAGAAATATTTCTATAATGATTTGGTCAAAACAACTCAGAATTAAGACATATTTTCAATTTCTCTAGAAATTTTAAATCTTAACTAGAATAATTGAAAAATACCCATCCAGCACATTTCTTTTATGGAATTGAGAATTGAATAGTCATATTTTGCTACCATTTTTTCAGCTAACCTTATATAATTTTTTATTGAGTATGGCGTGGAATATAAATTCTTACTTATAGATGAAAATGGAAATAGAAATGAAAGGGAATATCCAACGTACAGGTTAGTATAAGTTATGTTTAAAAGTTTTTTTCTTAAACATTGTCATAAAAAGCCTTCTGAATTTAACTTTGAGTCCCTTTCCTGATGCAGGAAAGCATATGATGCCTATGAAGAAAATCTAATGTAGGAGTGCAATAGATTCACCCTGAATATAAAACATTAACCTCATTTGCAGAATGCAGGTGCATGACTTTTGCAACGTATCGCGAAAATAATTTCCATCACAAAATTCCAACATATCAATCAAATAAACATATGTTAACTAACACACAAACACCTATAGGCTAACACCTATACAAGTTTCATATTCAATATAGTAAACAAGATTTTCTAGCCAACAAATTTCATTACCTGATTTTGATACTAATTAAGTCAAAATAGTTTTCTACTCAAAAGATGAAGACGAAATATAAACACATATATGATTGATTTCATCTGTACTTTAGCTCGACAGCCTCCTGGAATCCCGCCATATTGCAAAATCAATCCAGCTTCGTAAGTCACTGGAAGACATCTCTGAGTCTGGAAGCAAAAATAATACCAAAATCTTGAAACAAATATCCACACTGATTAATTCATAAAAGTATATTTTCACTTCTTGAGATCAGAAGTTTACAGATTTGAAATTCCTAGCGGGCGGATATCATTCAAGAAACTTAAAGAAAAATCTCTGGTATCTTTAATTGTTGAACAGAACCTCTTCGAGGCTACGACTAACAAAACCTCTTCGAGAATATGGCTAAAATATTTCCCAACAAAAGGTAAAAGTGCAAGTGATGCAGTTCCATGTTAATTTCCGGTAATTTATACTATTCGTATGATAGACGCTTAGAAAAACTAACTTCAAAGGTTTCTTATAATATATTGAAAATACAAATCAATAACTGAATATTGTTACAGATAGCAATATATTTCCTGATTTGAGAATACTTTACCTGTAATATATTTTTTTTTTCGAGTTTTGTAACGGTAAACTTGATGAATCAACCAAAGAGCATTTTTTTTTTTTTTAAATCAGATCAGTAAAAGATTAGCCAACAGAAAGACTTTACAATTTGGGAAATTAAAGGTTTAAAATCCACTCATGAATGGCTAAAACAAGGGACAGTGGCATTGCCCTATCAAGCAGGACAATGCCCTGGAGACTGGCCATATATACAAATGATCAGTGCCAAAACCCCCTCTCCACCAAAACTAGGACCAAGGAGGGCCAGGCAATTACTGCTGATGAATCAGCAGATAGACCTACAGGCTCCCCTCAAACCCCCCATTCCTTAGCTCACAAGGATGATGAGGTTGCAGCCACCAAAGAAACTAACGAGTTTGAGCAGAACTCGAACCCCAGTCTGGTGTTCACCAGTCAAGAACGTTACCACATCGGCCACCACAAAATTATAAATGATTATTAATTGCATAATGAATGATGGACTCTAATTGGTTGAAATTACCTTTTGCTGTGATAGTAGAGTACAAGTGTAGGGCGTTCTTCTTACTTTATATTACCACTGGCCAGAAAGTTGCAGTGAAACAATCAGAAAATTAGATATGTATTTTCTTTTGCAGAATTTGTACAGCAATTAACGTGATACTTGATACAATCTTGTCATAAATTATCATCATTATAAAACACTGTTGTTCTTGTTGTCCTGATGCAATACATTCTTTAAGTTATTAGTAACGAAGTTATCGAAAATAAGAGAAACTAAACGAATATATCTTTGTACACAAGGATGGTCAACGACCAACCTAATATCACCGTTACAATCTAACTATCCAACTTGTATTAATTCATTTAGGCTCTTCAATCATATAAAATAAAACTACTTTTCATAAGAATTAGGTTACGTTTTCCCCTTTAAAAAAAATACTGCTCGACGCTTTATCTGAAATATTTTAAAGTTATAAACAGCCATTCAAAATAGTAGAGTTTTACAATATAATGATTGTTGGCCCTCTCAAGTAAGTATGTTAGTAACTGAAGATTGTACATTGCAAGTCCTAATTATGTAATTCATCTCTCTCTCTCTCTCTCTCTCTCTCTCTCTCTCTCTCTCTCTCTCTCTCTCGTTTTGAGATATGAAAAACAATTTTGCTTACCAATAAACAGTTTATAATCATACCGAAATATTTCTATATAGACCTATTCACGAATTTTACCTCTTTTTCAAAGTAGTGGAATCTCCTTTTTATTACTTTTGATTCATCAGTGTTAACGGAGAGAGAGAGAGAGAGAGAGAGAGAGAGAGAGAGAGAGAGAGAGAGAGAGAGAGAGAGAGAGAGAGAGAGAATGCAAAATGATTGAGGTACCACACTATATCACTATGAAGTTTCATAAATCGGTGTATCTTCACAATAGTGGAATTAATCAAAAGATAAGTCTCTATGAGACTCTATACTGTACCATCACGTTCGTGAAATACGCATCAAAACCCAAATATAGTTAATCCTGTTACAAAAAATAAATGTTCACTCTAAATTCCATCTAAAAAAGGCTATCATATCCAGTAATTCGGTATTTTTCATATCGGTTTCTTTTCTGATTAGTTTTCACAGATATTTCTCAACTATCTTTTTTATGATTAGATAATAATAATAATAATAATAATAATAATAATAATAATAATAATAATAATTTCACAGATATTTCTCATCGATCTTTTTTCTGATTAGCTAATAACAACAACAACAACAACAACAACAACAACAATAATAATAATAATAATAATAATAATAATAATAATAATAATAATTTAACTGATGTTTCTCATCAATCTTTTTTTCTGATTAGCTAATAACAACAACAACAAAAACAACAAAACAACAACAACAACAACATTAATAATAATAATAATAATAATAATAATAATAATTTCACAGATATTTCTCATCGATCTTTTTTCTGATTAGCTAATAACAACAACAACAATAATAATAATAATAATAATAATAATAATAATAATAATAATAATAATAATAATAATAATAATGATGATGATGATCATGATGATGATGATAGTTTTCACAGATATTTCTCAACGATCTCTTTTTCTGATTAGCTAATAATAATAATAATAATAATAATAATAATAATAATAATAATAATAATAATAATAATAATTTTTGCAGATATTTCTCAACGATTTATTTCTTGAACCAAAAGAAAGTAATGCTAAAGTGATACTAAAGTGATACTAAAGTAATACTAAAGTTAAACTGAAGTAATACTAAAGTAATACTAACATTGACCTCAAATACATGTAGCAAAATATACACTATGAATGATTAAACGTCTTCCAAGTTCTGCTTAATGTTACATATTCGAAGATATAAAAATTACCTCACCCATACAACATACAACCATTTCATTCAAGTGTTATTTTTATCATTTCACAAAAGGAAAAAAAATATATATACAGCAAGAAGAAATGAACAGTGTTTTGGGGGACGTCAATTGGAATAATTTTCATTTAAGGTTTTTACACTACCCAGAATCAAAACTTTAAATCTTATATTATAATCAGTGATTGAAGCGAATTTCATTGCATATTTGATTTTTTATGATTTCTCATCAAGTTAACGTTCTATAAATAAATCCACTCAGACAAAAGAATTAACTAATCAACTGAGCTAGAAGGATATGATATTGGCGCGCTAAACTCTTCAACATAGAATGACATATCTTTTTAAAGAAATATTTTATATCACAGCAAATAATAATTTGTAATATTTCGTACAGCTTCTTTACTTTGGTCAAAGCGCGGGATACGTTAGGGGACGGTGGCTGCTAATGTAATGGCAAAAATGAAACGCATGTGTTTCTATGGAAGTCAGGATAAGAGCTCATTTTTTGTTGACAACTTCCATCTCCACTTTTTCTTGGCACCACGAAACAGTAGCAGCCAACATCCAATGAAAATTGTCCCGTGTGCAGGGGACACAAACTCTCTCTTGTCTAGAAAATCGGGTGGTCATCTATTTTAACAAGGTAAAATGACAGAATCTAAATTTGTGATAGGCATCTTTTTAGCTACGACCACAAACTTTCAAAAGATCAGAACGATTTCTTAACTTTTCTTTAAGCAACATATTTGTCCCTACTGGTAAACGTTGGCCATGCAAATAATAGCTTCCTTGAATATTTAAGAACAAAAACTCTCAGAGGATATCGGAAAATCAACTTTAGTGGTTAAATACTGCTTTAAACGGTTACGGTCAAAATGAATCTATTTGTCTTCGCTGTTAGAGGAGTTTGTGATCATGTCTATAACTAAGAGACGTTTGCGAGACTATTCTGGTAACGATTCTCAATATTATGGTAATAATTCTCATAGTGTGTGGTAATGCTTCTATCGCAGAAAGAGTAACAACGATACGTAAATTTTTATTTTTACAACGTGAGATATTGTTTCACTGTATAACGGATGATACGCATAAAATATTTTATTAATTCATGTATGTAATCCTGACTAATCCTGACTTTTAGAGATATGTCAATAAATCACATTCAGTATGAAATGCTGTATTAGCTATCTTTCAAATTATCTTTTTGTTGCTCATACGGTTGCCTATTATTATACGAAACCTATTGATTGATTACTTAATTCAACTAGTCTTAAGCAGGCCAGACACGTAGAGGATTGGCGCGCTGATTTGATCGCGATTGTCCTTAACGTGTATGGGGGTAAACAGGACAAACCCGGCGTGACTAGCCTGTCCTCTCATCCTGTCAGGGCAAGGAGGTTAAATTAGTTAAATTTAACCTCCTTGGGTCAAACAGGCCAATCCCGTCGCGATTGGCAGCGTGCGTGTGTGTGGGCATGGTCTAGCATGCTGACGGGGTTGACTCACATATTTTGACACGCACAGTATTCCATACTTCGTCCCTTGATAGAAGCACTTTTTTTATTATAAAGATAATCTGATTGCATTTCACACGTTTGTAATATTAAAAATTTCATTGCTCCTTATTTTAGGTTTTCTCCTCATATTTCCATTCACCTAGTTATAATTTCCTTAAATTTCCTCTCCTTTTTCATAGTATATTTTATCTTTAAAACCACACAGTATTCTGCCTTATTCGTGCAATAGTATCTTGTATTCTGCTAATAAACAGATGCTGAAACAAAAGGGAAAAAATAATATTCTGATTAAGTTTTATGAATTCTCTTCATATGAAAAAACGAAGGTGTAAAATATGGATAAAGGATAAATTAAGTAGCTACTGATAATTCTATTAACTTATGTATATCTCTCACACTTTCTATCTGCCTATATAAACGCAGTCGTTTTCAAATTACTATAAATTAGCGCGAAAACCAGTACGCCTAATTAAAAGTGCAGTAGTGCTTCAGAATGAGATAATCTTCAGAAATGTCTAAAAATAAATGGAAAAGGTAATCCTATAATGACTTCAAGAGAAATAAATACATTAACACCGTAGCGGACAGATCACTACCACGTAGAAGCCGACAGAGAATGCCTATCACCTTCCTTCATATACTTATTTCAAGTCATATTCCATATATTTATATTATTTAAAAAAAAAAAAAAGTAAAACGTATCCAAATTTGGCCTTTTCAAAATAAGATGTAGGCTACCAATTGTACTTGATACCCGGTAATGTACCAAATTTAGTTAACATATGTTTATAAAAAAAGGATCTGGACAAAAAATCTGTTAAGAAACTTGTGATAAACTGTTATTACCAGGATTGACTACTGCAACTCTATCTATTACAATTTCCCGAAAGTGTAGCTTAAGAAATACAAATCATAATAAACAGAGGAGCAAGACTGATAAAAGGTGTCCCACCTAGAGAAAGGATCGCCCCTATACTAATCGATTTACACTGGCTGCCGATTAAACCGAGAACTGAATTTGAAATATGTACAATAACTCACCAAGTTATGAGAACCGGTCGTCCAAAAATCTTAAGAAAATTGCTACATATTGCTCAGCCAACAAATCGTATCGACAAGAGGATAGTTACAGATGGCTTCAAACTGTTGGAACGTAGATATATGTCTACTTAAGGCTCCAGATCCTTTAAATATGCGGCCCCGAGACTATATAATATGCTCCCACAAAACATTAGCCTTAAGGACAAACCGTATGATCATTCCTCTGCGTATGGCCGGCTTTATATCATTAAAGAACATATTCACGAAAACAATGCTGAGAAAATGGCCAAATCTTTATATTAACTGACAGCATCAACATTACTTTCATAAAGTTTATAATGCAATGCGTCTTCCATCTTTCTTTCCGACACCGAACTCTCAAAACAAACCTAAAACAAATGATAATCTAATCAAGAAAAAGACATAATTAAGGTTAACATAATGATAAATTGATGACCAAAAAGTGACTCTATGTTACTTAAATGTGTTGAAAAGTTAAAAATATTATCGCAGTGCAAACTTTATAATGATGTTAATAACAATAGTAAAGGGAGTATTTCAAGCTGGATGAAAATCATGTTTTCATCATCATGGTGTCAAGTAACAATAAGAAAACGGCAATGACTCAGAGCTATTGATAAACTAAAGGTCATCCATGACAGATTGTCTTATGCAGTCTCACAGGGAGTATAAATAACGTCCGAATGACGGAAAGGAAGCCAGATTAGGGAATAAAACCGTAAAATAGATTTTTAGACCTTGTCATTACGAGAGAGAGAGAGAGAGAGAGAGAGAGAGAGAGAGAGAGAGAGAGAGAGAGAGAGAGAGAGAGAGAGAGAGAGAACCAATACAAAAAACAATTCATTTTTTCGTAACAGGAAATAGGAAAATAAAACGGACTAGGATATGTTCGATATCACTGGAGTTGAAAGCGCTCATTAGAACAGATTCACTACAAGAACATTACTCTAAAACATGAATACAGAAGTTATTAGAAAGCGTTATTAGAAATATAATTTAACACGAAAGGAAACATACGTACATAGTTCTGAAACTTGCATGCTATAGTTCATTTACTGTCTACAGACAACCAATAATATATCGGCATAAAACTCAAAAATGTATTAGACATATCACAAAGAGGTAATTACTGTGGGGCACGGGGTAATTATAAACAGACTGCAATTATATGAGAACTTCATTCGGCATTCCCCTGATGATTAACCCTTTAATGGAGCGGGTCATCTTCAGTGTTTAAAGCTTCGCTAGAAACTCAGGATTACAAATCGTCTGATGTAGTTTCGTGTTTATATTCAAAATATAAGTATCAGTGATACTCCTGTGATGAAATCATTTGAATCAGAGTTAATGGATTCATTATTACTTTAGTAATTTCCATAATTTAGTAAATAAATCCACCCCACACACATTATATATATATATATATATATATATATATATATATATATATATATATATATATATATATATATATAACGAAAAATCTATTTTTGGGTGAGGTAGCCATGTCGTCCTGATGGAAGTTCCTAATAGGTAGCTTTCTAGGGTATATTTGACTACAGTGATATTCCCAGAGAATTTTACCTTAAGGTATCCAGAATTCTAACTCCTGGAGCGAATATCCCTAAATAATCTCACAGGGATATCGCATAATATCAGAGGACGTATTCTTGACACGTCACATAGCTATCTTCACCCCGAACAGTATTAACGCTTCGAGGGGTTACAGTGACAAGAATCTGAAACGAGAATGAAAAGAGAGCCGCTCATAAGGCATTTCTCCTATTCTGTTTCCAGTGTGTATCTGATGAAGGCGGAAGCGCCCTCTTTATTCCTTGTAGCGATATACAATGTGTTACAGATACTGTATTATAGGGAGGGGTCAATAAGCCCTTTTACAATAAATGGAAGGGTGGGTCCATCAGGACGACATGGCTACCTCACCCAAAAATAGATTTTTCGGTTCGCTCAAAATCCGTATTTTTGGCCTAGGCCATGTCGTCCAGATGGAAGTTTACCAGAGCATTACTGTATCTGTGGATTCTCAATCAGTGCCGTACTCTCAAGAAAGTATTTCCCTGGTCCGTCTAGACCTAGAGACCTTTGATGTTACCGTCATACATCATTTCATTTAAGCATGAACTATGTTAGTGCTTCCTGCCCCCTACAGGGAAGAGTCGTACTAGACTCTGGAAAAAGTCTCGAGGAGTACATAATAATTATGGATGACAAAATGACAAGCTTGTATAGTGGTCCCGCCCTATACAATATAAAGCAAAGTTTGTATAAGAGTCACCAATGTCAGTATGAATTTGTGACACCTTCCCCAATGTGACTACTCTTATAAACTATTGGATAATGGTGGTATCCGCATAGGAACAAATTTTGCCTCTTTGCTACTTTCCCGTTAGGGAACCACGTCAACCCTTCCAAGGAAGGTTTAAAGTGAGTGGACCTTTGATTGAATCAGGGAACAGTCTTAAAAGACATACCATGATAAAAATATCCATATTTTCATCTTAATGCTCAGTACATTTCTAATAAAATGAGTGTGGGCGAATAAGACGCAGGGTTCACTATGAACTAGTTTATTAAAATTTAATAAACGTACATATCAGATCAACATTAATAAAATTTATAAAATGTGGATGATATGCATCAAAGCATAAAGAAAAACAGTCAACAGAAAATATTGTTTCGTGTACTAGGAAACAGATTTGCCACTTCAAGTGAATAATTAATAATAATGATATAGTCTGTATACTGTTAATTTACACTGGCGTAATAAACGCTTGGTATAAGTGTCCGCATTATGCTATAGTTCACCGACGACAATGGAACAGTTCGTAAGGACACTTTTGTGGCCTATTGCTCAGTGTGTAGTAACATACAGTGACTACACACGCACCCTCTTAAGTAATCGTCCCAAATTAATTATACTGTTCCTCGCAGATTTAAAACAGAAGGTTAAAGAATTCTACCTGCTGCTACCATAGAATTCTTAAGTTGCTCCACTAGCTTCACATAGTGCGTAAAGAACACCTTGGGTGACTACCAGCTGGTGTACAAACAAGGATGTTCAAAGTCCATATAATTAAAGAAATTTTATGGAAAAGGCAACTTTCCTCGGATCATGACTAACGGGTGTACTGTCTGGATCCGTTCTGCGAATAACACGGGTGAGTTTCGCCCTTAGTTATAGAAAACTTTGAGTCCAGGGTTTCTCTTCTGAACAGCTGTCCTCCCATAAAGTCTGAAGTTCTATGAAGATAAACCATAGGCACTCCACTGGACATAGAGATGCATCTTCCTTCAGAGGGCAGATTCTCTAGGGACCCCACCTGTTGGTGGGTAGCTTGTTCTTGGCAAAAAACGTTGGGTCTGGAAATAGATTCAGTTCTCC
Source organism: Palaemon carinicauda (assembly GCF_036898095.1). Lineage (NCBI taxonomy): Eukaryota > Metazoa > Arthropoda > Malacostraca > Decapoda > Palaemonidae > Palaemon > Palaemon carinicauda. Next base: position 40,289,289 of record NC_090736.1, on the reverse strand, counting down.
CTCCAAGAACTGGACGTGGCCTTCCTCTCTAGAGAGAGCCACTATTTCACTAACTCTGGCCCCAAAAGCGAGTACAAGCAGAAATATGACTTAAAATTCAAGGCCCTCTAAGCGCATTCCTCATTGTTCATTATTTATACACAATAAAGAATCTTATCTACTGACCATGCAAAGGGTCCTTGGAGGCGCTGAACGGCTAAGCCTAGCATAGGCTTTTGTAGTTCATTAAGAATGTCGTTAGAAAGGTTGACCTGTAAGGCATATGGTATCTGTGTTGTCAAGGCACCCTTGAACAAAAGAATTGTGTTGGCTGCTAAATCTTGCTCATGAAGGTGAATGAAGAATGATAAATAGGAATCTGTCTAGATTTCTTTTGGTTTCTTCGCCTTGACAAGGGATATCTGTTTCTTCCTTGAAGCCTCATAATGTCTTCTGGTTTCCTTCAAAAGTCTGAACTGACTTTTAACACCAAATCTTTTTCTCATCGTTAAGGAGAGAAAATCATGAGATATAGGTTCCATGTTTTCTGTGGTGAAGCAAAGACTGTCAACTTCTCAACTCGCTGAGACAGGGATGGATCCGGTAGCGGTACAAATTTTAGTCGCAGTTACAATGCCAGAGGGAACCACACGCTATTTGGCCACTTGTGGGCCACTATTGCTACTTTCCCTTTGAAGGATCTCAGCATATCGAGGACCTTCTAAAGGAGGTTGTGAGGAGGGAACTGATAAATCCTGGACTATCTGTTTCAGTCCAAAGACATAGCGTCCACTGCCTACGCTAGCGGATCCTCGTATGGGGACACGTAACGATCTATTTTCTTGTTATCTTTCGTCGCAAAGAGGTCTATCTACAGCTCTGGGACTTGACTCGAGATGAAGGAGAACGATCCTGCGTCAAGGGACCATTCTGACTCTATAGGTGTAAATCTGGATAGGGCGTCCGCTGTCACATTGCGGAAACCTTGAATGTGAACTGCTGACAGGTGCCATTCCTTCCTGTCCGCCAAACGGAATATGGTCAAATCACTTGGTTGATTTGAGGTGACCTCGACTCTTGTCGATTCAGGCATCTCACTACCACCTCGCTGTCTAGAACAAGTCTCATATGGGTCGAGTGGCGAGGAAAAACTTTCTTTAGTGTCAGAAGCACTACCATGGCTTCTAGAAAGTTGATGTGAAATGACTTGAAAAGATTGGATCAAGCTCCTTGGACTCTCATCTGATGAGAGTGATCTCCCCAGCCTTCCTTTGAAGCGTCTGTGTGGATAGTTACTGACGGGGGAAGAGGTTGAAGAAGTATTGATTTCTTCAATTGCTTGGCATTGGACCACGGCTTGAGAAGCGTTCGCAGTCGAGTCGGTAGTGATATTATTAGATCTCTTCGCGCCTTTGATGCAGATTTTTTCCAGCCACCTGTTGCATCCTTAAGCTGTGCTCTTAGCACTAGATCTGTTATCGAAGCAAACAACAGAGAGCCCAGCACTCTCTCCTGTTCGCGTCTTGATATCCGTTTGGATTTCAATAGTCTCTTGACAGATCCTGCTATTTCTTTCCTCTTCTTACTAGGAATGGAAAGTCGATGTGATTCCAAATTCCAGTGGATTCCCAACCACTGAAATTTTCGAGCTGGAGAAAGTCGAGACTTTTTGATGTTGATCTTGAATCCCAGATGTTCCAGGAACTGGATCACTATCTTAGAAGCTTGCATGCATTCTGTCCTGGATGCTGCCCACACCAGCCAGTCGTCCAAGTAGGCTACTACTTGGACCCCCTTTAAGCGTAATTGATGGACGGCTGCGTTCGCGAGCTTCGTGAAAATCCTTGGGGCTATGTTTAGCCCGAAAGGCTTGACTCTGAAGGCGTAAAGTTTTCTATGTAACTTGAAGCCTAGGTAGGAGGAGAGGTGACGATTAATTGGAACGTGCCAATAAGCGTCAGACAAGTCTATAGAGACAGCATATGCCATTATGGGCAGTAGGGTGCTTATGTGCTGAAGCTTGAGCATTCTGAACTTGTAGTTCACTATGAACTTGTTGAGTGGCGACAAGTCTAGAATGACTCTGAGTTTTTCTGAGTCCTTCTTTGGAATTTTATGGACTTAACTTTCCGGATTACTCTTTTGTCTATGAGTTCTCACACATATTCTTCCAGAACGGGGGAGGATGAGTGTTGGAAGAATTGAGGAAATTGAGGTGGAGGACTGCTCCAGCTCCAACCTAGTTCATTGTTAATTAGGCTGTGGGCCCAGGGATCGAAGGTCCAGCAATCCATAAATAGCTGTAGTCTCCCTCCTACTGGAAGTATCTTACTTCTGCTGTTGTGGACCTGAGTCCTTGCCTCCTTGACCGCGTCCTCCCCTGTATCCCCTTCCTCTTAAAGGGCGTCTACAAGAACCTCTGGCTGTTCCTCTAGCTCTTGAACGAAAGGAAGAAGTCTGCCTTTCGAAGGCTGGGTTAAAAACTGGCGACTGTGTCACCACTTGTTGAGGTACCAGCTGGTACGTGTTTGAAGGTTGTGCCAATATCTGAGGCACTGCGGACACAGGAAGTTATTGTTGATGTTGCTGTCGGTAGGGTTTAGCCGGCCGAGAGGATGGCCTAGGCCTTTTTGTCTTCCTCTGGGGTTGGGGAACCTCATCCGGAGAGGACTTTCTCTTAAGATCTAAGCCCCACTTTTTGAGAAGGTTCCTATTCTCTGTAGCGGCCTTGTCTACTACCTCTTTAACCACTTTATTGGGAAAGAAGTTTCCACCCCAAATACGAGAGGAGATCAGTTTCCTCGGTTCGTGCCTCACCGCAGCCGAGGCGAACACGAACTCTCTACAGGCTCTCCTAGCTTTAATAAAGCTATAGAGATCCTTCGTAACTGTGGCCAGATGGGTTTTGGCCACAACCATGAACATGTCCTGGTTCTTGGGGTCACTTGCCATCGTTTCTAGTGTCGTTTGCAACGACATCGATGCCGCAAGTCTTTCTTTTGTCTCTTGCTCCTACGCAAGAGAACATCCGACAGTTTTGGAAGTGCCTCACCGAACTGGCGTTAAGCAATATCAGCTTCCAGCTTCCCGACTGAGAAGGTAAGGTGTACGTCCTTCTAGTTTTTTGGTCCAAGGGCAAGGTCAGAGATAACGGCTTGCACTCCTCCAAGGAGGGGCATGGCTTCCCTGCCTCCAAAGCCTTTAAGGCTGCCTTATATCCCTTTTCCAGGAAGGGAAAAACTCTGGTAGGAGAGGCCACAAAGGAGGGAAGCTTCTTACTCAAGGCGGGCACCTTTGAGTTAGTGAAGCCCCTCTCTTTCATCGAGCTCGCTAGTAACGTCTGAGCTTTACTATGGTAAAAAACTATGACCTTCGGCTGCGTCTCCTCCTTTGAGGCTGGCTCCTTCCTAAGACGGACATAGCAGTCCAGATAAGAATCTTTGTTGGGCCAAAATTCCACTTCTTCCAGGGGAATTGCTCCCAACTTTTCTGAGATCACGATCTTCCCGGTTGTCATTGGCATGTGCTCGGCATACCTCCAAGGATTGGTATCCAAGTACAAAGGAAGATCCTTCACTCTGAGCCGCTTCTGGGGCCCACGTGATGCTGCAAGTCTACGTATCTCCAGTTTCATTGCAGCTTCCTTCTCATCATTCTTCCTTTGAATTTGTTGGATCATCTCAACAATGGAAGAAAGAGTCCTTCCCAGTTCATCTGGGATAGCAGACGATGTAGAAGGAACAGGTTCTGGGTCCGGAACTGATGTAACCGACACTTCGTCGATTTCTTCCTCTTCTACCTGAGGAGCCTGGAACAGCTCCTCCTCCTGACCTTCTCCTAGAAGGTTCTTCTCAGTAGAATCCGACACCTCCGACATCCTATCGTCCAATTGGATGTCTTGAAGGGCAGCCGAGACTTCAGAATCTACCAGATTCTGGGCAGTTGGTATCTCCACCTGAGGCTGGGGGATGATTGCATAAGCCGATGCTTTAGGGAAAAGGTAGGCCCTCATCTTCTCATTTGGAAGGTAGGGGCCTGAGGTGTTTTTTCTGAAAACCCCTCACTCAGGATTGTAACATTTCCCTGGCAGCATCCCTTGACTACGTCGACTTAGGGTCGTCAAAAGCCTCGGTGATCAAGTTAGAACAAACTGTACAAACCTGGGGGTCCCAATAGCGGAGATCACCTCTGGATGCTGCGCATGGTGCGTGCCTCCTGCAAAGTTGATGTCCACAGAAGTTCTTACTGCCGACATTACAGAACAGACTCCCGCACTTCGGATGGTCCTCCTGTAAAGAGAAGAAAAATCCATGAGCATCAAGTGAAGACTTTCACTTATATTGAGACATTTAGCTTATATAAAAAAGCTATAAAAGAAAGAATGAAAGACACATACTTGTATTTCCTGTCCAGTCAATTGCTGAAACCTCCTGAGATATTAAAACTAAGGTTAATTCTATTCTAGAATACCTTATGTAATTTCCTAAACGGAAATTTAAGGTGTAGTTCACACCTTGAGATACAGTTTTAATATACGGGATAGAAAGAATACAGAAAGAACTTACTTTCTATATATTGTACGGTCTCAACAAAAGGCTGTACAAGATAACATTAAGTATGATGAAGAACTTTAGTGTTATCACAAGCTCTGTACAGTAGTTTCTGCTAATGCAGTGTGTACTATACTACAAATATAGCAACTACTGTACATCGCATGCTGTTTTGCCGGCTAGCACGCGCCGGTACGTGCCGGCGTGGGCCTGCACATGCCGGCCGGCGTCTACCCCTGTATAGTTCAAAGACATACTATCTTTAACTAATAGGCGGCAGCCCACTGATTCGCGATTGTGTGCCGGCCGGCAATCATTGCCAGCCGACGGCTGAAATCCCTAATACCCGGCTGCCGGCCGCTAATCGTAGTGGCCACCAGATCCGGGCTGTGTTTCCACTGCCGGCAGGAAAAGGTAATAATACCCATGCCCGCCGACAGTAGCCAAGAACCAGAGAACCTCCACCTGCCCGGCTGTCGGCTGTTTAGCCGGCAGCCAGGTTAGGGGTGCAACACAATAGTCAGAGGAACAGTATGGATGTAAGGTTATAAGGCGGCATTGCCATATGATCTTCCATCCAGAAAGAGTGAACTTATGGAAGGGGGAATGTAGCATTCAGGCTTCCAAAGAATCCATAGCCTGCCGGGCTCTACCGGCAGACATGGAAGGGAGACCAAGGGAGGTCTGGGGTTCACTCTGCAAGAACAAAGGGTCTCTGCCAGCCGACACGTAATGCCAGCCGGCAGACAGCTGAGCCGGTCCTCCATCCTAACCTACACTAGGTACCGAAGTAGGACTGAGGCCAAAAGAAAATAAAAGAAAGGTGGGGAAGGGATAAGGGTCCTATAGACTTCGTTCTAGCAAGAGACACACTCAGCAGTTAGGGAAGCTCATCCTAACCTAGAGTTGTCTATTAGGGAGGAAGACTGGCAATACTTGCTATCCTCCTCCCAACCAGAACAAAGTTAGGTGAAGTTATTTCGCCGGGCAACAGAGAAAACTCATTCTCCAGCCCGAGAAAAACAACACAGGACAGTCTGCTAGGCCACTAGAGGAAGGAATCCTCTCTTACAGAATCCTTCCAACATGGACTAGGGAAGCAAAGCTTCCTGTGTCCACCCCTAATCTAGCAAAGGAGACTCATTCTCTATGCTAGGAAGAAGCAGACCACAGACTAGAAACTCTGATGTTCTGCCCTAACCCAAAAAACCAGTCACTCTGGTTATCAGGTCAGGACAGACATATCCTAGAATAGTTATACCTGAATTATTATACAGATAGAACCACTAGGTTTAAGCCGAAGGCTTACAGAGGGAGAGAGGGATTGAACTTAGCCTCCGGAGGAGAAAAAAACAATCGGGGATGTGCGAATGTATACTACTCTACCTAGAT
>NC_090736.1:40266933-40277868 GCF_036898095.1 Palaemon carinicauda | reverse complement strand
AAGTGCTGAACAAACCTCAAGAGATACGGAGAGCAGCAGTGCTGTGAATGTGGAGTAGGGTATTGTTGGAAATTTCGATTGGTGTCCTTTTGCTTGGCATGAACCAAAAAACCTTTCCTATTCCTTCCTGTCTCTTCCTGTCTCGAAATAACTCTACTACTATCTAATGTCGCATGAGGGTCTGCCCCTCTCTTTTATTCTTTCCCTGTACTTCATTTCCCCCCCCCCCCCCTTTTTTTTTCCCTTCTCCTTTCCCATCCCAGGTACCTGCCCTCGGGCTACTTAACTGGATTGTATCCAGGGGGTACTTATCCTTTCCCCATATTCCCCACTTCCCTGTCCTCATCGTACTGGTACTTGTTGGAAAATTTCTAAAGCGGATTCTATTCAAGGCAGCCCCGCTAACCCAGCAATCAACTACAGCGTTGCATATAAAATTCGAATCTTTTGGAGGCGATGCACATGTTTCTATGTTTAAATAGGATATATGTCAGTAATTGTTTGTTGGCTTCTTTTAGATATATTTTTTTGTACCAGAACATTATTATAATAAAAATAAGTAAAATACTTAAACGGGTTTCAATTAAAACAACATGACTGATCACGGTCTAAATGACTTGTCAATCATTGAAACAAATGTTGGAATAATCGGGACATTATCTAGTTTCCTGTCAATGAGCAACTTTGGGTATATACCGGGATATTTTGTTTTTAATCATAATATATTAAATTGGTACATGTAAAACAAATGAGCAAAATAATACACAATCATGATGGAATATATTGATATGCAAACATATATATATATATATATATATATATATATATATATATATATATATATATATATATATATATATATATATATATATAAAATCTTTATCCATAAGAATTTTTTGGTGACACTCGTAAATAAAACGAGAAAGGAAATGTCAATCATGCTTGAATACATATCATCTTTATCATTATGGTATCCCGATGGCATTTGTAATTAAACTATCAAAATACTGGCATCCTGCTTGAACACAAATTCCAGCCGTCACTGAATAGCTTACAAGAATCAAGATAAGATTTTGCATTTGCTTAATCTCTCTTGTTTCTTATAGAGAAAAAAACAGAGCATTTATTCGAGTTCTTATTTTTAATTTTTCCAAAGAAACATAAGATATTTAGTTTTCGCATAGAATATATACCACAAGAGACTGGCTTAAAAAGATGTTATTTTATGTTCCTCCCACTCTAAAAATATTCAATAAAAAAACAGTCGTTTAATAAATCAGATAATTCCCCCATCAGAAGAATTTATACGAATTTTAACATTTTTTATATGCAAGTCAGTGATGGGTTTATATTTATTTTTTATAAAAACTTCAATCTAAGTCTTCTTTTTCCATTATAATGCACCAAACGTTTGATGGTGTAACGTGGCATCACCTTCACGTGGAGGTAAAACGTTTCCTCCCCTTGTCTGAGCAAAAGTGTTGTGTTATTCTTACCACTTTTAGTTTTACCCTTTTTCTATTATTTTAATATAATGAAGAGGGCAATGGTATCATTATATAAGGTGACATTGTGAAAGTGAAGTATTTCTGTGCATTGCACACATTTCTTGTGAAGGATAAATCAAGACTTTAAAATATTTGGTGCATATATGTTTGAGAGAGAGAGAGAGAGAGGAGAGAGAGAGAGAGAGAGAGAGAGAGAGTGAGGAGAGAGAGGAGAGAGAGAGGAGAGAGAGAGAGAGAGAGAGTATTTATCTCTGAATAAAGTAATGCGATAAAATATATTCAGCTCGTATAGAAAAACAAAATGATAAATCTCTTGATAAAAGTCAGATTTTTAACATTATTTTAGTCCGAGATATAAATACTTCTAATAAATTTGATTATATTATTGAAATGAATATGCTGATAAATATCTGATTCGTTTAATGAATTTCCCAAATGATGACTCACTTCAGAGGATGATTTAAAGGGATGCCATACAGCTTTTTTTGTTTTGTGTTGCACCACCTTAATTCATTCGTTTATCAATTATGTCTACCGAACGAACACGTTATCATGACACGCTGAGTTACGACGTCTTGGCAGAACAAATTTTGATAGGAACGAATGCTCTTTTTCAGAGTTCGAATCCTGGGAAGTCATTCCTCTTAGTTGTGAGTGATTGACAATATTATACATGTTATATTTATTCAGGAAGATTTTATTTAAAGGTTAGAGGTTCTTACGCTGATTTCCATCCATTTAATTTAACATCTTTTGGGTAGCAAATGAAAACGTCCTCAGGAAAGGTTTTATATTTTGTTTCATGTAATTATATATCAATAATACTGGTTACATGTTAATGGCTTTGGATAATCATCCTAATTTTGCTGTAAGGTAAAAGTTTTTTTTTTCTCTTTATCTTGATTCAGCTGTAAGGTAAAATGATATCTGTTTCTTTTTATCATCTTGATCTTACTGTAAGGTGAAAGGATATGTTTTTTTTTTCAATAGATTGTGAGTGCAAGGATACACACTGTACTATAGAGGAGACCATCTTTTTGGATTTTTTTCCATTATACTATCGTTCACAAATTGACTACCAACTCTCTCTCTCTCTCTCTCTCTCTCTCTCTCTCTCTCTCTCTCTCTCTCTCTCTCTCTCTCTCTCTCTCTCTCTCTCTCTCTTAGTTATTGATTGATAGGTAACAAGTAAGATGTTTCCCTATTCATAAACCTAATATTGGTGTTTCGATATCACTCTTATATTTGAAATGACTGGGGTGGACAGTCATTGGGTTTTTAGATTAAATTAGAATGTGTCAAGATTGATCTACGTTTCGTAAATATTTTTAATTATATCCCGTAAAAGGACTTGAAGTAATTTCTCCCTTTATCGTTCCGATACTATCCCGAGCTCTGAGAATATTATGCAACTCCTAAATGGAAATATTTATGATCACTGAATATTCAAAGGACTCTTACCTTACACTCAAAACAAGTACTAGTTGATTATCTATGTTAACTATTTAAGAACCAACCTTTAACTTCGGTTCTTAGTCAGGGAATCGAGAGAAATATTTGTGATTGAAATAATACACACCTTACAAAAATAAATATATTCTATAAAAAGTTAACAGCATTTCATAAGAATTAACACTAAAAAATAAATCGCTCAAAATATTAAATCTTAACTAACCCTTAGACTAATTAACTTCACTGGAAATTAATTTATGAAAATATCTAATTTTCATAATTAATGAAAAGATTTAAATCTTTAACACTCTAATAAACATACAATAATGAAACTTACATGTATGTAACTGTTACACTTACGTCTTTTGGTTCACATAAGGTTACAGAAAGGTTAAGCAAAAATTTTAATGCACTTGACTGTTTAACCTAAATCTCACAAGATCAGTTACAAAAATTTATGTTAAAATGTACTTACATCAACACTACACTTGAATTAACATCCAATTAGTTCACCAACGTTTGAACAACACAATACATAATATACGTTGGATAGAAATCGCTCATTCACATTCGAGAGGACACACAGTTGAGAGGAGAGAGAACAGGCAGACGTTGGCTATTTCAAAGGAATAGCCTGGGTCGCTTCTGCTGCTTATGCATTACTAGGTCCAATATATATTGATTTAATTCGTCTAGTAAATTCAAATAGATGATTCTTGTAGCGTGGGGAGTATGGCTCTAGCAGCCTGAGGTTGCCAGAGTGGTAATTTGAAGAATGGGTAATTTCCTTGCTTGTGAGGCAACCCTTTCTCCTCTAACTCCGCCCACCTACCTCTCGTGACAATAAAAAATGAGTAAATCTAATTCCAGAATTCTCATGCACTTTCTGACTAAATGGAAACATAAAAAGATGTAATCCCTCTGCTCAAACCTCGTGTGGGTCATACAGCAAACTTAAATATCAGATAAGAATTTGTAACAATACTATGTGGAATAAAAAGTTAATTCTTAGAAATATAAGGAATTTACATATACTGAAACTCAATGAAAATACAACTAAATAAATGAAGAAAGTCTTATGTAATTTACATACATTTTTTCAACTTACAAGAGTGGAACTCACCTCACGAACCGGTTATATATCTCTTAAATACACAAGTGAAATGAAAAGATGAGAAAAATATCTACTCTTATGTTACACCAGCTTAGTAAAAATATATATATATATATATATATATATATATATATATATATATATATAAATCAGTCTCTCCCCATCCCTCGGGAGGGGAGAAAGAGTGTAGTCATACCCTGGTGGGAGGGGGTACAAATTGTCGAAATTGCAGTGCTGAAGTTAGGAAAGGGGGAGGGGGCGGAAATGGTTGAATGGGTGTTTCTGTGTATATCTATCTGAATACTTAGTCATCATTTTTCTCGGTTGGCATACACTAGTTATCAAGAAAAACTTATTTTTAGTGAATATGTACCACATGATAATCAAAAAAGAAATACAGTATGGATAAAATCCAGTTACCCTATTTTCTTTGACATTCAATGAAATTCTGCTTAAGCTAGGAACTTTGAATTTCCATTCTATGTAATGTAATTGCAAAGGCGTACGAGACAGGGAAGTTTTATACATACATATATATATATATATATATATATATATATATATATATATATATATATATATACATATCTATAAATATATATAATATATACATATATACATATCTATATATCTATATCTATATATATATATATATATATATATATATATATATATATATATATATATATATGTATATACAGTATATGCGTGTGTGTACATATATATATATATATATATATATATATATATATATATATATATATATATGTACACACATGCATATACTGTATATATATATATATATATATATATATATATATATATATATATATATATATATATATATATATATAGTGGAACCTCTACACATGAACGTATCTACATCCGAATATTCCAACATATGAAGTAAAATTCGAGCAATTTTTCGACTCTACACCCAAATTTTATTTCGACACATGAAGTAAGCAATTTTCGTCGTACCGGTTGTATTCGAATTTTTCGACAGTCGAAGTACAATTCGAACACTTTCCTACTCTACACCCAAATTTTTTTTCGACACCCAAAGTAAACAATACCCGGATGTATTTTTCATTTCCGCCGATATAAGGCAGCATTTCTACATCGGAGGGACCCTCAATTAGCGTGGCTTGGGACATTCCTCTCTTCTTGTTGGCTTCGTGTGGTTGTGCCCTGTGCGTTCTGCTATTAACTGTGTTTTAATCGTGATTTTTTACGTTCATCCTTTTACGGTATTTTGCGTAAATCATGGGTCCTAAAAGGCTTAGTTTTGCAAGTGGTAGTAGTATTAGTGAGAAAAGGAATAAGGAAATGCTTTCTTTAGAAGTAAAGCAAGGAATTATTGAAAAGCATGAGCGTGGCGTTCGTGTGAGTGAACTTGCAAAAGACCATCACGACGAACTTACTACAGAGGAGCTCAAGGAACTCCATGCTATGTCTGAGCACATGAGTGATGACAAGGAAGGGATCGAGGAGGTAGAACATGTGTTAGGTTCGGCGCAAATAAAAGAGGTGTTAGGAAAATATCAAGACGTGGTCAACTTCATTGACAAATACCATCCAAAGAAATTGCAAGTTTGTCGTGTAGTTGCACAGTTTGATGATGTTTCCCTAATTTATTTTCGAAACATTCTGAAAAGCTGTACCAAGCAACTTCCTATCAATAGCTTCTTTAAAAAACTAGAAGCGAACTCGTGATGAAGAGGAAGAAAGTGGTTCAAAGAAAACGGCAAAGAGTGAAGTGAAAGAAAGTGAAACAAAGAAAACGACAAAGATTGAAGAGAAAAAAAAATCAATCAATTTTAAGTGTAGAGTGAAAGTGATTAAAATTAATCATCCAAAAGAAAAAAAGAAAATGTAAAAAAAAATATAAAATATAAAAATAAGAAAAAATAAATAAGCTAAGTTAGGTTAAAGTTCACTTAGTGTAACTTAGAATAAGTTACAGTAGTGTACGTTTATCGTACTCAACCTCTCTACCTCCTCGCCGCCCGTCAGTCTCCTCTCTGGGTAGCAAGACCAACACCTGCGCTGGACTTTCTAAGGTAAAGTGACGCTAAAAACCTGTTTCTAATTTATTATTTCTTGATAATTATTCTTTTTTACATGTCTATTATCTAATTTAGAGTGCATATTGTCATGTGTAATTATGTCTAATAATTTATTAAGCAGTTATCATAGGTTTTTGGGCTCAACCACGGATTAATCATATTTCAATGTATTCTTATGGGAAAATTCGTTTCTACATCCGAACATTTTCTACATCTGAAGTCGGTTGTGGAACGGATTAAATTCGTATGTAGAGGTACCACTGTATACACACACACACACACACACATATATATATATATATATATATATATATATATATATATATATATATATATATATATAAATACTTTTGTGTGTGTATTTATATAATTGCTTGGATATGCAGGCAAAATTTATTTTCGGGCCTGAAATTTCCGCCTGCCAAATTAATAGTATCTCGTAGGCTTCTGTATAATTGTAATTGAAAATTTTCATTTTGAATTAACAATGTTTCCCAAGGATACAGTATAAAAAAAAACTCTTGAAATAAGATGAACATTTAAGAAAGTTAATAAAATTAGTATATCTACCACAGATGAATTAAGTAATGCAGAAAGATACATAATTCTGAAATCTGCAGCAATAAATTCATTGAAATTTAAGATAAACAAGACATAAATAAACATTCCATAAAAATATATCACTCCAAATCCTTCCAGTGAGAAGGCAGTAAGATAATTATCTGGCTTGAGGGATTTCGGTGCTCTTAAACGTTATCGCTGCTATTTAGTATTGTGAGGAGAATTTCCTTGCTTGTAGTGTGCTGTAGAATACCATGCGAATCTCCCTGCTTGCTGTGTGGTTTAGAATACCATGAGAATCTCCATGCTTGCATTGTCTTTTAGAATACCATGAGAATCTCCCTGCTTAAAGTGCACTGTAGAATACCATGCCAATATCCCTGCTAGCTGTGCACTTTAGAATATCAAGGGACTCTCCCCGCTTGCAGTGTGCTTTAGAATACCAAGAGAATCTCCCTGCTTGCAGCGTGCTTTAGAATACTATAAGAATCTTCCTGCTTGCAGTGTGCTTTGGAATACCATGATAATCTCCCTGCTTGCTGTTTACTTAAGAATACCACGAGAATCTCCCAGCTTGCAGTATGCTTTAGAATACCATAATATTCTCCCTGCTTGCAGTGTGCTTTAGAATATCATGAGAATGTCCCTACTTGCAGTGTGATTTAGAATACCATGAGAATCTCCCTGCTTGCAGTGTGCTTTAGAATACCATGAGAATCTCCCTGCTTGCAGTGTGCTTTGGAATATCATGAAAATCTCTCTGCTTGCAGTGTGCTTTAGAATACCATGAGAATCTCCCTGCTTGCAGTGTGCTTTGGAATACCATGAAAATCTCCCTGCTTGCAGTGTGCTTTAGAATACCATGAGAATCTCCCTGCTTGCAGTGTGCTTCAGAATACCATGAGAATCTCCCCGCTTGCAGTATGCTTTAGAATACCATAATATTCTCCCTGCTTGCAGTGTGCTTTAGAATATCATGAGAATGTCCCTACTTGCAGTGTGCTTTAGAATACCATAAGAATCTCCCTGTTTGCAGTGTGCTTTAGAATACCATGAGAATCTCCCTGCCTGCAGTGTGCTTTGGAATACCATGAAAATCTCCCTGCTTGCAGTGTGCTTTAGAATACCATGAGAATCTCCGTGCTTACAGTGTGCTTTAGAATACTATGAGAATTTGCCTGCTTGCAGTGTGCTTTGGAAGACAATGAGAATTTCCCTGCTTGCAGTGTGCTTTAGAATACCATGTGAATCGCCGTGCTTACAGTAATGTTTAGAATACAATGAGAATCTGCCTGCTTGCAGTGTGCTATAGAATACCATGAAAATATGCCTGCTTGCAGTGTGCTTTAGAATACCATGAAAATATCCCTGCTTGCAGTGTTCTTTGGAATACCACAAAAATCTCCGTGCTTACAGTACGCCTCAGAATACCGTAAGAATCAGCTTCTTCCAGTGTTCTTTAGAATACCATGAGAATCTCCCTGCTTGCAGTGTGCCTTAGAACACCATGAAAACCTCCCTGCTTGTAGTGTGCTTTAGAATACCATGAAAATCTCCCTGCTTGCAGTGTGCTTTAGAATACCATGAGAATCTCCATGCATTCAGTGTGCTTTAGAATACCACGAGAATCTGCCTGATTGCAGTACGCTTTGACATACCATGAGAATCTCCCTGCTTGCAGTGTGCTTTAGAATACCATGAAAATTTCCCTGCTTCCAGTGTGCTTAACAATACCATAAGAATATCTCTGCTTGCAGTGTGCTTTAAAATACCATGTGAATTTCCCCACTTGCTGTGTGCTTTAGAATATCATGAGATTCTCCATGCTTGCAGTGTGTTTTGGAATACAATGAGAATCTCCCTACTTGCAGTATGCATCGCATGTCATGAGAATCACCATGCATGCAGTGTGCTTCAGAATACCATGAGAATCTCCTTACTTGTAGTGTGCTTGAGAATACCATGACAATCTCCCTGTTTGCAGTGTGCTTTCGAGTACCATGAGAATCTCCGTGCTTCCAGCTTGCTTTAGAATACCATGAGAATCTCCATGCATTCATTGTGCTTTTGAATACCACGAGAATCTCCCTGATTGTAGTGTGCTTTAGAATATCATGAGAATCTCCATGCTTGCAGTGTGCTTTAGAATACCATGAGAACCTACTAACTTGCAGTGTGCTTTGGAATATCATGAGAATCACCCTGCTTACAGTGTGCTTGAGAATACCATGAAAACCTCCATGATTACAGTGTGCTTTAGAATACCACGAGAATCTCCCTGCTTGCATTGTGCTTTAGAATACAATGAGAATCTCCCTGCTTCCAGTGTGATTTAGAATACCATGGGGATTTCCCTGCTTGCAGTGTGCTTTAGAATACAATGAGTGCCTCCCTGCTTGTTGTGTGCTTTAGAATACTATGAGAATCTCCATGCATTCACTGTGCTTTAGAATACCATGAAAATCTAGATGCTTGCAGTCTGCTTTAGAATATCATTAGAATCTCCATGCATAACCATTAAAGTATTAGAATAGATATTGCTAAGAAGAGGCCACATTTTTCTACTTGGAGATACTCGTATCGCGATCTGACAGTTCAATCCTTGGTCGAATATACAGTATATATATATATATATATATATATATATATATATATATATATATATATATATATATATATATATAATATATATATATATATATATATATATATATATATATATATATATATAAATATATATATATATATATATATATATATATATATATATATATATATATATATATGTTTGTGTGTGTGTGTAATTTTTACAATACAGCGTAGTTTATACTCTCTCTCTCTCTCTCTCTCTCTCTCTCTCTCTCTCTCTCTCTCTCTCTCTCTTATTGACCATAATAAAAAATGTTATTGAACCCTAATATCAAGAAAAATATAACCGATAATCATGTAAAGCACGATATTAATAGAACATTCAAGAATTCCAATGGTTATTGCCGGACGGGAGGTCGAGTCCCACTCAAACCCGTTAGTTCCCTTAGTGTCTGCAACCTTACCATTATTGTGAGCTAAATATTGGGAGTTGGAGGAGCCTATAGGTCTACTTGCTGAGTGTTCAGCAGCCATTTCCTGACCCTCCCTTGTCCTATCTTGGCTGGAGAGGGGGATAGGGCGTTGATCATGTGATATATGGTCAGTCACTAGGGCATTGTTTTGCCTGCTAGGGAAATGTCACCGTCCCTTGCCTTTGCCATTCTTGAGTAACCTTTAGATCTTTAAAATGTAACGTTTGACATAAAGAACAAGTTACACGTGATTTGACGGATTGGTTGATCGATGCAAAACACCATCTAATTGAATGATTTGTTTAGCAAATTCCCGCGAAAAAATATCACCGATATCATGATGATGTGAATCCATGATCAACTGGATTTTTTCCATGTCTCTTAAAATTTATAGATACTCGAGATAGTTATTCCCTCTTAGCTTAAGAAAAATGGATCACATGTAATGTCTGATTATCGTCAATAGTAGCAATTAAAATAGGAGGAATGTCATTTCATAACTTTGAATATCTCCTATTGACATTAAAACTAGGAAATACGAACATGATTCTGAGACACTTCTGCCAGAATTAGAAATTCATGAGTAATGTTTGAAAACGACTTTTGCTTAAAGGTACATCTAGACAAAGGGGGTATTTGATATCAGACGGGCTGGGTAGCCAAAGGATTAAATGTTAATGATCCAAAGTATTTACTTTACTCTCGACGAACGTATCTGAATACGGTTGGTTATGCATAAACTGGCTTATCACTAAATTAAATATTGATAATTTTCTTAGGAAATTTCCGGCTTGCATTATAGACTATTCGGGGTTACTGTCAAGTAAATGTTTGCTTTCACCAGTGTCTGATTAAATTTATCACCAAATATAATAATAATAATAATAATAATAATGATAATAATAATAATAATAATAATAATAATAATAATAATAATAATAATAATAAAATTCTTATCTAAATAATAATAATAATAATAATAATATTAATAATAATAATAATAATAATAATAATAATAATAATAATAATAATAATAAAATTTTTATCCAAATGATAATGAAAAAAAAAATTAATAACGATTATAATAATGATAATAAATAATAATAATAATAATAATAATAATAATAATAATAATAATAATAATAATAATGATAATAATAATAATAATA
>NC_090736.1:40246933-40251933 GCF_036898095.1 Palaemon carinicauda | reverse complement strand
GAATTAATTTTTTACCTACTTTTTAAAAAGCAATGGGTATTCTTTCATTATCGCCAAAATAAGAGGAAAGATCTATATTTTTCGTTCCTTGTGAAATTAATGACATCATTTAAATTTTTTTCCTAATTGCAATAAAAAAAATGTGAAAACTCCACTTTTTTCCTTAATTGCAGTAAGAAAGGTGAAAACTATAACTTACCCAAACTACAATAACAAAGGTGAAAACTATTTTTCTATAATTACAATACAAAAGGTGAATACTCAATTTTTCCCCTAATTACAATAACAAAGGTGGAAACTTATTTTCTCCCTAATCATAATAACAAAGGTGGAAACACAATTTTCCCTAGCTACAATAACAAAGGTGGACACTAAATTTTCCCCTAATTGCTGTACAATAACAAAGGTGGACACTCAATTTTTCCCTAATTACAATAACAAAGTTGGAAACTCAATTTTCCCTAATTACAATAACATCGGTGGAAACTAAATTTCTCCCTGATTACAATAACAAAGGTGGAAACTTAATTTTTCCCTAATTATAAAAACAAAAGGGGGAAATTAAATTTTTCGCTAATTACAATAACAAAGGGGAAAACTCAATTTTTGCTAATTACAATAACTAAGGGGAAACTCAATTTTTCCTAATTACAATAACAAAGTGGGAAATTAAATTTTTCCCTAATTACAAAAACGAGGGTGGAAACTCAATTTTCCCTAATTACAATAACAAAGATGGACACTCAATTTTTCTTTAATTACAATAACAAAGGTGGAAACTCAATTTTTCCCTCATTACAATAACAAAGGTGGAAACTAAATTTTCCCTAATTACAATAACAAAGGTGGAAACTCAATTTTCCCTAATTACAATAACAAATGTGGAAATAGAATTTTCCCTAATTACAGTAACAAAGGTGGAAACTCAATTTTTTCCAAATTACAATAACAAAGGTGGAAACCTAATTTTTCTCTTATTACAATAGCAAAGGGGAAAACTATATTTTTCCCTTAATTTCAATAACAGCAGTGGAAACTAAACTTTTTACTAATGACAATAACAGAGGTGGAAACTAAATTTGTCCTTAATTACAATAACAGAGGTAGAAACTCAATTTTGCCTAATTACAATAACAAAGGTGAAAACTCAATATTCTCCATATTGCAAAAGCCAAGGGCAAAAGCCATTTTTTCTCTATATTGCAAATACAGAGGCCAAAACTCTAAGGCTTCCCCTGTCATTGAAGTTGATTACAAAAGACTTCCGGTATTCTTGGCGTGTGAAAAAAGACCTTGCAGCATCTCTATTCAGATCGGCCTCCTTAGTCCCACCACTATCTGCTTCACCAGGGATGTACAGACTTCCTCTCTCCACAAAATACGACTGGGCGCCTCACTGTTATCTTTTTAACACCACCTCTAAGGCCTCTTCTGCCACAACGAACGAGGCTCTTCTGGCATTATCCATTAGTCTTTATTGCACCATCTCCTTCGATGATAACAGCTTTCATGTACACGTTTTCTTTGCTTCTTTACAAAGCCTCTACTTCTTCACTTATCATTAGATTTGTTTTAAAGATTTGTTTTTAAATAAAGACACCTAAATCGATCAATTTTTCTCAACAGTTGTTTTAAATGACTTAATACATGGTGATTTGAAATGGCCAAATAATCGGTAATTTTATATGACCAATACTTGGTAATTTTGAATAACCCAATATTGGTGATTTTGAATGACCCAGTACTTGGTAATTTTAAATTACCTGAGCTTGGTAATTTTCAATGACCCAATACTTGGAAATTCTAAATGACCCAATATTTGGTGATTTTAAATGACCCAATACTTGGTAATTTATGTCCACTGTTCAACATTTTTTAATGTTGCATTTGTTTAGATTATGAAATTCTTAAATCACATCTCTCTATGTGTACATCATAAATCGCCGCTTTTTTAGTTAACCCTTATTAACTTTATTTTCCAAAATGCCCCTTTGAAGCCTTTTCTAATCCTGAAAGAATAAGAGAAGATAGGGTGCTTTAAAAATATAGCTTTGAATAAAATCGTTGGGAGGAAATTTAATTGCTATTAAAAACTAGGCATGAATTATCATTATGATAATTGTTTTGTTAGAGATATATTACTTTCTTTTATCCTTATTCTTTTCATAGAGTATTGATTAATTTTATAATTGTAAGCCTCTAATATATTTTTATTTTCTTTTTATCATAGTTACATTAGATCCATTACATGGAAGATAAAGGGTTTTATTGTTGTTTAAATATTAGGGCGTACAAACACAATAACAAAAATTCCCTGCAATATTTAGATATTACAGGAAAAGAATTGATCGTATATAGTAAACTTTGAGGGTTCTTTACAAAATATTGAGGTTAAAAACAATAACCTAGAAATTGGCCCATTTTCTGGGCCACTCAAAGTCAAATACAATTTGGTATGTTTGAGAAGGCAACATATACCAAAATGTCTGCGTACCAACACAAGGACATTTTCTTTTTTCTTTTCTTTCCCTTCCCGTTTAATTATATTATCATCGTTTTCATTATCTCCATTGTGTTAGTAGTAGTAGTAATTGTTGTTATTTATTCTACTGCTGGTATAGTGCAATAGAAAATAAAATAAAAAATAAAATAAATCAAAGGTATTCCTCCACTGGAGACATTAATCTTTCTAACATTTTCTCTCTCTATATCTTCCCCGCTCCAATTTTCACTTCGTTAACACCATCTTTTTTGAGGAAGAACCCCTTCCCCTCTC
Organism: Palaemon carinicauda; assembly: GCF_036898095.1. NCBI lineage: Eukaryota > Metazoa > Arthropoda > Malacostraca > Decapoda > Palaemonidae > Palaemon > Palaemon carinicauda. The sequence continues at coordinate 40,249,157 of NC_090736.1, read as the reverse complement.
GTCATAAATCGATTTTCTAATCACCAGTTTTCCCTTTCCTTCGATTTTTATTTACTATATTTCTTATCCCTTTCCTTCTCAATTTTTTGTGATGGATGACAGATACCTCCTAATATAAAATCTGATTTCCTCGGTAATCTTCATTAGCATAGAGATTTCCCTGCTTTTATTTGAGAAAATTATATTTATTCTTCATATCTGGTCTTTAAGCTTTTGCTTTTGCTGAAATCTTTGTTTCCTTACAAAACTATGTGAGTGAGAGTTTGTCCGTCTAGTCGTTCATGACCGAGTTTCCTTCGGCGCTGTACTCTTCTTGTGAATGATGAATCATGAATAAACTTCCATTTACTGAATTGAGAGCTGAAATTGGTGTATCGGAGGGCAAGTAAATCAATTAAATAGTAAGATACCGAACTGGTACCAACGTTTTTTCGTAGCCTTGCAGTCAGATGTGTTCTCCCAAATCAAGTCTATTTTACGTGTACTTGGAGCTGATAAGTAACTAATAAGTCATAATTTGTGCCGATATTTCTCATAATTTTATCACTATAGTACTGTCGCTGAATCCCGTTTATTGAAGAGAATGTTTTTTGCAAGGAAAAGTTACACTGAAATTTACAGCTTGTTTTTCTCGGGAAGCTTAGTTTTACTCATATTCATTTTCAGTCCTACATTTTTGCTTTCTCTATTGAAATCTTCTATCTTATTTTACAATTCCTCTTATGACTCACTTAAATCCTTTTAATATCGTCTTCACTACATTCAAGGGAATATATATAAAGTTATAGTATACTACACAAACAATAGAAGGTTATGCATATATGCCATGATGATTATAAATACAACAACGATTAATTAGACGAATTGAACTGATCTCCGGTCAATTCCTAGAGCTGGAAACCAAAGTCATGGCCTCTTTTTCTTGGATAGCTCTCGGTTTAGGTTTTTTATATGTACCTTTCTCTTTTTCCTCTTCATAATTCTTTCTTGATAGGGCAGTGTCACTGCCCTTGCCTCTGCCATTCATGAGCGGCCTTTAAACCTTTAAACCTTCTAAGCTAAGGATTGTGGGTTCGGGGAAGGTTACTTGCCGAGTCATCGGAAGCCATTGGCCCGGTCTCCCTGGTCCTATCTTGGGTGGAGAGGCGCCTCGAGTACTAATTATATGTATATAAGGTCAGTCTCTAGGACATTGTCCTGTCCCTTGCCCCTGCCATTCACGTATAACTTTTAAATTAAGTTATGTGAATAATATTTTATTTTTTCAAAAGAAATATCCCAGTCCCTTACCTTGAACTGTCGCTGGCCAGCTATATAATTACTTGTATATTAGCCTTTACTACGCAATCCTGCAAACAAATAAACACATAGAAATAGGTGTCAAAAACCAGATTTTCCGTTAGAGGTGAATGGTTCTAATTACGGCAATAAAAAAACCATATATTTACACTATAAGCAACGAATAGAATTTAATGGTTTCACTCTCGAAGCTAAGTTACTCTGATTGAGAATTACTGATTTTTGTAAAAGACTCAGAAAATTTGAATCGAAGATCAATGGAAAACTGTGATATAGAGTTGAAAACCATATCGTATTGGTAACCTGACGATTACAATATAATACAAGGATTTTGATTAAGGAGAGAGAGAGAGAGAGAGAGAGAGAGAGAGAGAGAGAGAGAGAGAGAGAGAGAGAGAGAGAGAGAGAGAGAGGATCCTCTTGCTCTATTTGCTAATGTGTAAGATTCCCTGATTCCTTGGCAAGAGTTATTCTGGGTCTAACCTGAGCGCCGTAATTAAAAAAATGCTTTAGGTTCATTAAGGCACACTGGGAATTTTATGTTCATTCTTCAGGATTACGAGATTTAGTCAAAAGAAAGATATTTCTCTCGGTGGGCTACACCTGTATTATGCCCCTTTTTATATCTCATGGGTTGAATGGAAGCATAATTACGATAAACAACCTTACTATCGACAAAACCTTCAGAAAATAATGAAATTTTAGCCTAGATTTACTATTTGAAAATAATCGAACATAAAAATGAAAAAGTGAAAAAATATCAACCAATATGAACCATAAAATAAAAATTCACATCACATATATTTGTTCTATATAAGATATTCCTAATCCCAGGAAAATATTACTGAGGTACACTCGTTATTTTTTAATCCTATTCTTTTTAACTTATTTTTTTTGGAAAACAAAATCAAATAATCTTTATTAC
>NC_090736.1:40231933-40241933 GCF_036898095.1 Palaemon carinicauda | reverse complement strand
TGAGCTTTTAAATAAGTATTTCTCGATTCATCATCTACTTCACGATTCATAGTCCTCAACCATGTAGGCCTGGGTCTTCCAAACCTTCTAGAGCCTTGTAAAGACCAGTTGAAAGTTTGATGGGCTAATCTCTCTTGGGGAGTGCGAAGAGCATGCCTAAACCATCTCCATCCACCCCTCACTATCTCATCCACATATGGAACTCGGGTAATCTCTCTTAGTTTTAATTCTAATCCTGTCCTTCCATTTAACTAACAATATTCTTCTCAGGGTTTTGTTCTTGAATCTGCTAAATCTGTTCGATATTGCTTCATTACCATACCACGACTCATGTACATACAGTTAAACCTACTTCAATAAACTGATATTATATATATATATATATATATATATATATATATATATATATATATATATATATGCTGTATATATATACATATATATATATATATATATATATATATATATATGCTGTATATATATACATATATATATATATATATATATATATATATATATATATATATATATATATATTATACATATACATAATTTATATATATATATATATATATGTATATATATATTATACATTTACACAATATGCATATATATATATATATATATATATATATATATATATATATATATATATATATATATATATAAATGTATGTACATATATATGTGTGTGTATATATATATATATATATATATATATATATATATATAAATTTATGTACATATATATATATATATATATATATATATATATATATATATATATATATGTATATATATATATATATATATATATATATATATATATATATATATATATATATATATATCGTCACTAGTATACCCAAGAAATTACTGGTAACAAACGAAAAGTCTCACCTTAAAACTTTTACAAAAGAAAATAATCCTGCGGAGATTAGTCTCTCGATGCTAAATTTTATAAACAAAATAACTAAATGAACGAAAAAGAAGCAAAAATAGAATATGAATATGCTCGAGCTAATTGCTCTGTTTATTTCCTTTATTTTCTGAGAAAGTATTTAGATATTTTTGATAAATAAGGAATTGATTATGAAATCATTATATCTTCGAATAATTCATTTTTATCTACAGTTTTCTTTCAGAAATCATATGTCGCGAATAGAATGTACAAGGTATATTTTCTTAGAAAGTTTTTTTCAAATAAAAGATAAATGAGATTAAATTTCCATTCATAACTGAATGCAATAGAACTGCGTGGCATTGTTTCATTTAATATATGGCGTGGTGCTATCAAGTTATGAAAGGCAATGTCTTACCTAAAAGCGTTTGCAAAGAGTATATTAATGGTATATAATCAGACTGCGTAAAATATTTTGCTAGAATTTGTACGGAAGGTTGTTTTGGCCTGAGCTCTTTTGAGCCCAATTTATTTCAATTTTTTTTTTTATATCGGAATTCTATTTTAATTCCTTTAATTTTCTTTCTTACTTTTCATCTCCTTTAAAATTTGAAAATCAGAGAATTTATGTTTATATTGTAGACATTCTTTAAGACAATAAATAAAGTATAGATTTAAATGCTATATTTTTCGAATAATAATATATTTTTTTTTTTTTTACTTGAGAAACCATGCAATACATGTTTGAAGCTGTAATGTAAATCATGTACAGTTTCCAAATAACAATTTGAAGTTTTTATAAACTTGTTATTTTCAAGGTCTTATACTTTATATATGAAAGAATCCTTTTAATGTTATCATTATTCTTGAACTTCTCTTGTAGTTTTTCCTTATTTCCATTCCTCACAAAGGTATTTCCCCTGTTGGAGCCCTTGGGCTTATAGCATCCTGCTTTTCCATCTAGTGTTGTAGCTTAGCAAGTAATAATAATAATAATAATAATAATAATAATAATAATAATAATAATAATAATAATACTTATGAAATTGACCTGTCAATATTTACAGGTATAACACATAGAAGTAGGAAAAGAAATAGACAAAAAAGAAGAAGAAGAAGAAGAAGAAGAAGAAGAAGAAGAAGAAGAAAATTTGCAAGTATGACCCGTAGTTTTTTTTATTCCAAAAGCATATTGGAATATATCCTTGCTGGATGTGTACTTGAATACTGTTTTTTATGGTTTAGGAAATGGAACGAAGTAGTCTTTCGTTCAAAGTAAAAAGAAAAAGAGAGAGAGAGAGAGAGAGAGAGAGAGAGAGAGAGAGAGAGAGAGAGAGAGAGAGAGAGAGAGAGAGAGAGAGAGAGAGAGAGAGCAATGTCATTCACGGTTTGAAACTTCCATTGTCTATTTACAAAGGAGATTTTGATAGCGAAGGGGGAGGTGGGTAACGACTTTCCAAGGGCCTACTTGATCTATTTATGATTTATGAAGGACAAGAATAAAATCACAAGGGAGAAAGATTTCATATACAAGCACACAGAAGGACCTTTCAGTGGATGAAAACCTCAAGTGCTGTTTTGATGCTTGAGGCAGACATCATTTTATGAAAATCGAAATAAGAAAACGTGAAATATGATGGGAAAAGATTCCTAAAGATATTGAAGTACATTTATATAGTAAGCAATAAATATTCGACAAATCCATGGCTAGCGGTTAAAGGGAAACCAATCTATTACATTGTTTGTGGTGGCCTATTGAAACCATCTCTTCTTGGTGTTCTGCAGAACTGAGGTTCCAGTGACGTTCAAGCTCCATAGTTTCTTGTAGTGTCTGCAACCTCACTGGGTAAGGTTGGGTAAGGCTGGGTAAGGGGCTTGGGCGCTGATTATATGTATATATGATCAGTCTCTGGGGCATTGTCCTGCTAGCTAGGGCAATGTCACTGTCCCTTGCCTCTGCCATTCATGAGCGGCCCTTATTCCTTTATGATTGGGCATTTGAACGACTTCTCGTGACATAGGTTCGATTCTCCAACGTTTGGTCAGAATACTGAGGATAAGAGTCAAATATTTTTACAGTAATGAATTTTTATTACGTCCTTTATAACGAAGTTGCCTTTCCTACATCAAAAAAAAAAAAAAATATACACCATTGTCCCTATAAAATAAAGAGGAAGTGTCTGGCTATATACAGTATATCTATCTTTCCTGTCACACTGGGGAAGAGTAAAGATACCTGGCGAGAGATGTTACCCCGAGAGTGTACACTCGGAAACCACATTCTCCCACAAAGTCCGGATGATTCAGTGTGTGTGTGTGCGTGTATGTGTGTGTGTGCGTGTATGTGTGTGTGTGCGTGTATGTGTGTGTGTGTGTATGGGCGGGCGCGCACTCATGTGTGTATACATATCTATCTAAATAATTAGACGTCATTTCTGACGGCTCGGGACACTAGTAATATGATGTGGAATAATTCCAGAATTCAAACCTCTCTAATTCCTAGCTATAATATAAAGGCCGAAACAAGGCCTCTCTCATTCAAATAATTAATACAGAGCTATAATGAAAACTCATAAGAGATCTTCGGCTTTTTATTAAAAGGCTCATTCATAGGCTTTAAGTTCAAACCAGCCACCTGTTCATGCATGCTAAATCGCGGAGCATAAGAGGTTTGTTATAAATTATCATCGCATAGGTTATACCATAGTTTTTTTAATAACGGATAATTGTCTTGTTGCTCTTCCTCTAAGGTTTTATTCATAACCATGATATATGCATTATTTTTTTTTCTTTCTTTTTTTAAGTGAACTGTGTAACTTATAATTGTATATTCTCTTTCTTACACGATAACTCTAATCTTAAGTTCTTAAAACTATTTCATTTTACTTAATTATTATAAATGTAAATAGTATTTTAAAATGAGAAAAAATATTCAAATTAAGAATTCAGTGAACACAAGCTGTCCTCAGCAACTTTTATTTTATTCTTTTTATTTTTCAATTTTATAAAAAATATGGAAGGTTCGAAAAGAGTAAATTCTCTGCAAAAGACAACAAATTATTTGCTAAACAAAAAATCTCTAATGATGGTTATACTTTGTTCAATGATAGTGAAAAAAAAAAAAAAAAAAAAAAAAAAAAAAAAAAAAAACATCACAAAGGCTAATGAAATCAGCATAATAAAGGAAGAAAATACAATAGGACGAAAGTGTTGAATTTGTGTTTGTTGTGAAAGAAAATGTCAAGAAAAAAATTACTTGAATGATACAGGCAAAAGGAGGTAAATTTTTTCAGCAGAGACTTCTCCTATCAAAAGGACACATTAAAAAATTACAATTTTACGACAGAGATTTATTTTGGTTAGAATGTATTAGGATGAAAGCGAGCTGGATGGACATCTCATTCGTCTCTTTCATATGATTATTTTTTTTTTCTTTTTTTTTTTAGGTAAGGGAGGGAGGTGGCTGAAAACCTATTTTTTATAATGATTATTAATAGAATTTCTTTCCTTTTGAACGGACTTTTCTGTCAGAGTTTAATTGGAATAGGATTTCTTGAAAATAAAATTTCTCCTCAATTAGCTCTCTCTCTCTCTCTCTCTCTCTCTCTCTCTCTCCTCTCTCTCTCTCTCTCTCTCTCTCTCTCTCTACTCAACTATCTTGCTTATATCAGATAATTTAATTTCACTTGCTATTTGGTCTTTTTTTCTAGGTTTAATAAATATATTCCAGCTATGCAAATCAAAAAGTGAATTAAACTGTTAATCATTCCAAGCTCAGTCAATTGAATAAACACGATTAGATCAAACTAATGACTTTCACCACATTACCTTTTTCATTTGCGTGATGAATTCGATCAATTTTTCCTTCGGTTTAATCTGTCTTTGATCCATTAGTCCATGTTGACTGTATTGGCAATGGAACGTGTAAAATGTGCTTTAATTCTGAATCTATTTTAGCAATTACATATCATATGAAGAATTTGTTTTTTCTATCTACTCTCTACCCTTAGGGGATTATTTGTCTTATGAGGAATGGAGTTCCAATTGAAGTGTTGTCGAGGTATCTCCATTCAATTTTTTTAGCTTTATATTCGTATAATGCTTATTAAGTTTAATGGATCTTGGACTTTCATCTCAAATCATCCAAGAGATACACATCAATATCCATTATATATGTACTTTATGACATAGGGTAAAAGTTGCGAGCGAAAGTGATATAGAATAGATGATATGGAAGACAATGTTGAACTATAACAAAGTTGTGAAGGAAGGTTGGATATTTAATAAAAAACAATAACTTTTGGATTTTTTTTTTTTTTTTTTTTTTTTTTAGTGATAGGAACAGATACGAGATATGTATTAGCTCAGTATAGTTTGAAAATGTGCATATGATACAAGAGTATATTTATGAAGTAGATATAATCTCCGAGCTATTATGCATGAAATAGGAATATATTATAGCGGTCGGGATTATTGAAATTATCACTTTAACTAATAAGGTCCAGTAGATTCATATCTCTACAGAACATCAGCGTTTATTCATTTTTCTTCTTGTTTGTAAGGAAATATTGCGAAAAATATACTTGAAGAGTAGACTGGCCGACTTTCCATACTGAAATTGTTCTTAAAATAAAATAAAAAAAGATAACAAAGATTTTTATTAGTTTTAATCATGATATATAACTTTACCTTATAACTCTACATATAACAAATGAGATATGAGATAGAATAAGCGCTCTAAAACTTTCGGCAATAAATTCTCATCGAATAAAAATCAGCATAATTCCGAGTTTGCAAATGTAGCCATGGCTCGTTTGGGAGAGATTTTATTCAATACAGTTTGTTCGATGCAATGAAAACTCTTAAACCATAATAGCAGCTTTGTATTGACGACCCCCGGGGTATTTTTTCATCGGTGGTCTCAATTTGCATTTATATTACATTCAATGGCCAACGTGAAAACTTCTCTACAGTCTCCATTGGTATGGGAATGTGTATTCTACGCTACTTTGTAGATAATTGGATGCCACAGTTGCAGGAACACTATACATATTGATTTTATTTTGATCTGGTTTTAGTTACACATTTCTTTAAATTCAAAATTACTGTCGGTAAAAGATGAAGTTAAAAGAATTCGTTGTCCTTTTAATGAAATGTAGGTTTTAAAAACATAGGAAGACTGATATTTTTCTATATTCTAATATTAAATATTTTGTTGTTATCTCCATGATCAAAGAATATCTAGATTTCAAGAGAGAAATATTATTAAGAACATTTGTTTGTCATTGAATTAAGAATTCAGGGGTATAAAAAAGGTGACATTGGACTGAGAACTTCAAATTTTTTTAAAAACATAGCAGCCCTAAATAGAATTTTTAATTCATTACCGTTTGGAGTCGATCACTTAAATTATAAATATATATATATATATATATATATATATATATATATATATATATATATATATATATATATATACATATATATATAATATATATATATATACATATATATATATATATATCACATGTATGTATATATATATATATATATATATATATATATATATATATATATATATATATATATATATATATATATATATATATATATATATACACATACATGTATGTATATGTATATATATTATATATATATATATATATATATATATATATATACACATGTATGTATATATATATATATATATATATATATATATATATATATTATATATATATATATATTATATATATATACACATACATGTATGTATATGTATATATATATATATATATACACATGTATGTATATATATATATATATATATATATATATATATATATGTATGTATGTATGTAAGTATATATATATATATATATATATATATATATATATATATATATATATATATATATGTATATATATATATATATATATATATATAGATATATATATATATATATATATAATATATATATATATATATATATATATATACATACATATATATATATATATACATACATATATATATATATATATATATATATATATTTATATATATATATATATATATATATGTATATATATATATATATACATATATATACATATATATATATGTATATATATATATATATATATATATATATATATATATATATATATATGTGATATATATATATATATATATATATATATATATATATATATATATATATATATATATATATATATATATGTGAACCTCTGTGTCAATGAATAAATTATAAAAACATGATTGTGTGCGTTTTAATATCAAATATATGTTGGACGGATTAAATAGTGTGACATTGCAAATTGTAACAACACATTTCACTACTATGGGATGCCAGACAATATTTACTTACTAGCTGCTCTACAGTGCGAATGTCACTAAAATCTAAATAACATGGGGATTGGGGTTTGTCCTGGCATAAACATTGAGGAAACTATGAATAATGGAAAATATTCGATTCATTCGAGTAAATAGAACATCCGATTGTAGAATAGTAGTGGGTAAAAAAAAAAAAAATAGGCAGTCAACGAAGACGTGAGGATAATGTGCTAAAGATTAGAAGGGATACTGGATTGCTTAAGTAAGCAGGGTAAGAAGTGGAGTGTAAATTTCAAATGCAAGTCAATAACTAAAAGAACAAAAATTTTAGATCAGTTTTTTGTGTATTAGATGTGGTAAACGAAGAACTTAAGAAGGTATAAAGAATGAAAGAATAGAGAATACGTTAGCTATGCTAAAAGATGTATCCAGTATCCGGGTATCTTTAAAGGAAAAGATAAGACTGATAAAGTGCTGAGGCAAGAGGCAGAAACGTAATAACGTCGACTGTGTGTAGGCCTATGTATGTAATCATTTCAAATGCTCTTTTTTTCCTTGAAGCGGATGGTCTACAAGAGTTTTAACTGTCTTGTTTCACAACCATTCTTTAGAGGAGAGGTTGTAAGCCAAACAACATTCTTCTTCGCTCATCAGATGTTATGAGCGATAGTCCGGAATTGAACACAACCTCAGATATCACTGGCCAAGTACTGAACCCTTCGATTACGGCACTGTCTATTTATGAATACACATTTGTGTTGATATATTTATATATACATACACACACATCCACATATCATACATACATACATATACCAAAGGCACTTCCCCCAATTTTTGGGGGGTAGCCGACATCAACAAATGAAACAAAACAAAAAAAGGGGACCTCTACTCTCTACGTTCCTCAGCCTAACCAGGGACTAAGCCGAGTTCAGCTGGTACTGCTAGGGTGCCACGGCCCAACCTCCCACATTATCCACCACAGATGAAGCTTCATAATGCTGAATCCCCTACTGCTGGTACCTCCGCGGTCATCTAAGGCACAGGAGGAAGCAGCAGGACCTATCGGACTGCGTCACAATCGCTCGCCATTCATTCCGATTTCTAGCACGCTCTCTTGCCTCTCTCACATCTATCCTCCTATCACCCAGAGCTTTCCTCACACCATCCATCCACCCAAACCTTGGCCTTCCTCTTGTACTTCTCCCCATCAACTCTTGCATTCATCACCTTCTTTAGCAGACAACCATTTTCCATTCTCTCAACATGGCCAAACCACCTAAACACATTCATATCCACTCTAGCCGCTAACTCATTTCTTACACCCGTTCTCTCCCTCACCACTTCGTTCCTAACCCTATCTACTAGAGATACACCAGCCATACTCCTTAGACACTTCATCTCAAACACATTCAATTTCTGTCTCTCCATCACTTTCATTCCCACAACTCCGATCATACATCACAGTTGGTACAATCACTTTCTCATATAGAACTCTCTTTACATTCATGCCCAACCCTCTATTTTTTACTACTCCCTTAACTGCCCCCAACACTTTGCAACCTTCATTTACTCTCTGACGTACATCTGCTTCCACTCCACCATTTGCTGCAACAAACAGACCCCAAGTACTTAAACTGATCCACCTCCTTAAGTAACTCTCCATTCAACATGACATTCAACCTTGCACAACCTTCCCTTCTCGTACATCTCATAACCTTACTTTTACACACATTAACTCTCAACTTCCTTCTCTCACACACCCTTCCAAATTCTGTCACTAGTCGGTCAAGCTTCTCTTCTGTGTCTGCTACCAGTACAGTATCATCCGCAAACAGCAACTGATTTACCTCCCATTCATGGTCATTCTCGCCTACCAGTTTTAATCCTCGTCCAAGCACTCGAGCATTCACCTCTCTCACCACTCCATCAACATACAAGTTAAAACAACCACGGCGACATCACACATCCCTCTCTCAGCCCCACTCTCACCGGAAACCAATCACTCACTTCATTTCCTATTCTAACACATTCTTTACTACCTTTGTAGAAACTTTTCACTGCTTGCAACAACCTTCCACCAACTCCATATAACCTCATCACATTCCACATTGCCTTCCCTATCAACTCTATCATATGCTTTCTCCAGATCCATAAACACAACATACACCTCCTTACCTTTTGCTAAATATTTCTCGCATATCTGCCCAACTGTAAAAATCTGATTCATACAACCCCTACCTCTTCTAAACCACCCTCTACTTCCAAGATTGCATTCTCTGTTTTATCCTTAATCCTATTAATCATTACTCTACCATACACTTTTCCAACTACACTCAACAAAATAATACCTCTTGAATTACAACACTCATACATCCCTTACCCTTATATAGTGGTACAATACATGCACAAACCCCATCTACTGGTACCCATTGACCACACAAAACACATATTAAACAATCTCACCAACCATTCAAGTACAGTAACACCCTCTTCCTTCAGGCATCTCAGCTTTCATACCATCCATACCAGATGCCTTTTCTACTCTCGTTTCATCTAGTGCTCTCCTCACTTCCTCTATTGTAATCTCTCTCTCATTCTCATCTCCCATCACTGGCACCTCAACACCTGGAACAGCAATTATATCTGCCTCCCTATTATCCTCAACATTCAGCAAACTTTCAAAATAGTCCGCCCACCTTTTCCTTGCCTACTCTCCTTTTAACAACATTCCATTTCCA
>NC_090736.1:40218370-40225870 GCF_036898095.1 Palaemon carinicauda | reverse complement strand
TTATTATTATTTAATTTTCACCGTCATCATCATTATTATGATATTATTATGAAAATCATCATTAATTTTCTATGTTATAGGACTTGCTTTGCAGCAATACCACATTAATTCTACTTAAATTAACATTGATTTCTTTAAATGAAAATATTACCTATCATATTTCATCTCATCTACATTTACTTGTAGGCCTATTCACATATATTTCCATATGATTTACCAGTATCAGATATTTAAATGATAAAAAAATAGATTCAATATTTGGCTTTCATTGTCTTTCCGTTCAAACTCTAACATCCAGATATCATATCATTGTTATTATTATTATTATTATTATTATTATTATTATTATTATTATTGTTATTATTACTTGCTAAGCTGCAACCCTGTTTGGAAAAGAAGGAGGCTACAAGCCCATTGTCCCCAACAGAGAAAATAGCTTAGTGAGGAAAAGCAACAAGGAAAAATAAAGTATTTTAAAAATAGTCACAACGGTGGAATAGATGTTTCTTCAATAAACTATGAAAACTTTAACAAAACAAGATGAAGAGAAGTTAGATAGAATAGTGTGCCTGAGTACACCCTCAAGCAAGATATGTTTTGGGAAAATTAGCAAGTTTTCTATTTATGTAATTACTCTGATTTTTTTCTGGGTATTTATTTACATTTGTAAATGGCAAAGAGATATGAATTACTGTTTTGTTTATATACATAATAAAACTTCCTAATCGCTTTAAATTTCAGAATGATTTAGGTCTTTCATATATATGTCTGTTTGGTAATTAATTGTAAAGTGGTCCTATGATATTACACAGGAAATTGTTAGATTTTCGCTATCTAGTTTATTTTTGAGTAATCCTGGTCTCAGTTTAAGTTACATTTAGGACTGTAATGGACATAATATATTATCAAGAGGTGCAGAGCTTTTGTAATAGATTTCCCTCATTTCTTTCAGAAGGCCCAATCTTTAAGGTCGACGTTCAATTTCCTTAAAAGGAAACGATGTTTTATGGGCATACACGAATTTTTAAGATAACCGTGCCCTTTCATTATTATTATTATTATTATTATTATTATTATTATTATTATTATTATTATTATTATTATTATTATCCTTTTTCCATTATCTCATCGTAATTTTTTTTTTTTTTTTTTTTTTAGGCAAAATCCTCGACTTGAAAATAGTTTTCTCTAACTAGCTTAACATATCAAATCAAGTGCTCATGATATTTGAACACTTTTTAGTAAACTTTGAACTTGCAATGATCTTATGAAACTGTATTGGTTATTCTTATTTTACGTATATGTATCGGAATATATTGTCCGTACTAGATTCAAGCAAATGTTTTCTTATCAATCCTCATGGATTCAGCAGTTCGACTTATAGTTCATTCTCTGGCAGAGAATGAAGTTAAGAAAAAGTTCGATGCTCTTTTGAAGTAAGAAGTTATGGATGGCAATGTAGAATAGATTAACAATGTTGTTAAAAGTTACGAAGCCGAAATACAATTACGGTTTTAAAGAAGATAGATTATCTACTTTTAGTTGGTGCTGTTATGATCAATAGTTATAAATTATTGTGTTAAATGCACTAGAAATAGATTAGGACTTCATTAAAAAAAAAAGATGAAAAATAAAAATATGGTAGTAGATTTAGAATAGAATGTACGGCAAAAATCCGAGAATGATAAATTATCTTGCAGGGAAAGAAACAGGAGATTTAGAGATGAGATAGTAACTGAATTTCACACGAGGATTCCTCAGGGTTTTTTTTTTTTTTTTTTTTTTTTTTTTCAGATTCGAAGATTATTCAAGTTCGTTAATTTGATTAAACATCCCAGAATAGCATCTAAAAAAGTACACATTCTCTTTGGTTCATGTTTTTTTTTTTTTTTTTTTTTTTTTTAACACCATCATAAAAATGTTCTAATCCATTTTCTCTTCGAAGGAAGAGATATAAGAACGATGATATTTATGTTTTTTTTACATCCCTCATCTTCAGCATCATTTAAGTATATTTTCCTGCTATATCAAATCGGTAGAACTTCAAAAGTTGAAATTTGCAACATATTTTTTTCACGTTGAACAGGCTAACATAAGTATTTTTATAGTTTATATATGTAATATCTGTTTTGATGTTATGAATGTTTTTAAAATATTTAATTTGATTGTTTATTACTTCTTATATCATTTATTTATTTCCTTATTTCTTTGCTCATTGGGCTATTTTTCCCTGTTGGGACCCTTGGGCTTATAGCATCTTGCTTTTCTAACTCGTAAGCAAATAATAATAATAATAATAATAATAATGATAATAATAATAATAATAATAATAATAATAATAATAATAATAATAATAATAATAGTATCATCCACTTTCCAAGAAGAGTCGAGTTATCGCCATAAAACCCAAAATAAATGATATATGAACGCGGAACCAACCCGTGGCGCTGCTTGCTGGGCTTCATAAATACTGGGTAAAGCAGACCAGTGCATGCAAAGCTTTCCTGTGTCAAATGTAATCAAGTAAATTGCAGGTGAGGTGAGGGACCGACTTCATTGCCAAAACTTTGAGGTAAAAATTGGATTTTCCCTTCCCGATTTTTAAGATTTTTCTTTTTAGTTTTCTGGTTTCCATTACTATATATATATATATATATATATATATTTATATATATATATACATATATATATATACATATATATATATATATATATGTATATATATATATATATATATATATATATATACACACACACATATATATATATATATATATATATATATATATATATATATATATATATATATATATATATATTTATATATATATATATATATATATATATATATATATAGATATATGCATACAGCATATATATATATATACATACATACATACATATATATATATATATATATATATATATATATAACATGGACGTGTTTCCCTGCACGTATTTGTATATGCATGTATGTATATATGTATTTGTGCATGTATATATGCAAATAAGTACAGAATTTTTTTTATTTATAAGCTCTTCAAGAAAAAAAGAGAACCATAGGTTGATTGAAAATAAAATGCAACGGTATGGTATTGAAAGAGTGAGTGCGTGACTGATTAGTCAAGGAGTGTATGAGTATGGCCCAATTGACGGAGACTTCCAATAGATTCGCAGTTGGGAATAGTTCTCATAAGGGTAAAGGTGGTAGCCTACAGGTGACTGTACGAGTTAGTGATTAAGATGCTTCTTAGCATGTACAGTACAGTAAGTGTTTGTTTTGAGAATGATGTTTCAAGGTAAATCAAAATACAGAGAGAGAGAGAGAGAGAGAGAGAGAGAGAGAGAGAGAGAGAGAGAGAGAGAGAGAGAGAGAGAGAGAGAGAGAGAGATTACAGCAAACGATAATACAGTTATTTTCATAACATATTTTCTGATCAAACTCTGCATCGGGAAATCCAGCGAATCTTTCCAGCAACTAATCAGTGCCTGCATATAATACACAAATAGTAGAGCGTATATTAGTTTTTTATGAAGAATTGATATTCTAATAAAAATAAGAAAAAAAAACAGAGCACAGTAGTGACCTAGGTTATTTTCAATGTTCTCATTCACCTTCATTTCGTCTACATGAACGAACGATGAATACGTTTATGATAGTTGATAGTGATGTAAAGTAGGGGTCCCTGAAAAGTTGTTGACGGTGTTTGCAATTTTTTGGTGGATGGTATTGCAAGGGTGTGGTATGTCTCCATAGATGTTTGATATTTTTACAGATGAAATGGTCATGAAACTTGAGAAAAAATAGTACATAAAAGAACAAAATGGCCGTAAGTGTCTTTCCTTCTCTCTGTCCAGTTTGAATACTGAAGTGGAATTTTCACCAAATTATTTAGCTCAAGCCGTATTTATTCACAATTCCTTCATATCCATGGTTGTTTTACATAAGGTCGTTTTATAAATACGGGATAACTCCTTTATCGGCTAGATTTTAGCCTGATTTACTGTCTCCTATTAAATAATTTGATATGTGGTACCTACATTTGGTAAAGGGTAATTTATATATCTTGTGGGTATTTTTATCAATATTAACCTTTGATATGAATGGCCACTATTTCTGAAAGAAGATAAAAGTCTGAATATCGTTCCACTTTTGATGTGAAACCTGCATACAAACACAACAACAACAACAAATGCACCCGTTCCTAATCCACTGCTGGAAAAAGGCTTCAGATCATTCTTGGTCATGTCTGAGGTTTGGCCATTTTCCTTACCGATCTGGCCACCAAGGATTGGTGATGCTCGGGGACTTTATTTTAATCGCTCACATCAAACCAACCTAGTATGGGTAGCCCTGACTAGCACAGCTTTGCTAATCGTGGCAATACGCAAACTCTTTCACCACGTTAAGGTCCCCCCCCCACAAAAAAAAAAAAAAAAAAAAAAAAACGGTCATCACCTAAACTTGAATAACTTTTGAAATGAATAATCAATTCCTTTTATTTTTCAGATTTATCCAGAAAAATTAAGGTTCTAATAGTCTACCAAATTCGACCTTCGAGATGCCATGGACTATTGAGGTAAAGACATTTATAATTGAGGCAAATTTTCGGTTGAAGTCTATCCACACAGCTCGATAGCTATTCACAGAACGGTTCAGATGTCAAGAATTTCCTGTCAATTCAATGATCTACAGATGGGTCAACAAGTTCAGAACCTATGAGACTGTGCATAACCTCAATTGTAAAGACAATAACAGACAATCACACTAAGGACGACCGAAATCATTAAGGACACCACACAACACTGCTGCTTTCAGAGACTCTTTTGTCCGCAGCCCAAGCAAGTCTGTGCGACGGTGAAGTCAGGAGCTTGGAATCAATCGGGAGTCCGTGCAGAGAATTTTGAACACAGATCTCCACCTGTATCCTTACAGGATACAGATTAAACTCAAGCTTACATCTGACGACATGAGGAAGTGAGTGATCATGTGCCAGTGGTTTTGCGTTAAGATTGACGCTGTGCCAGACTTCCTTGACAGTGTCTGGTTTTCGGACGCGGCACATTTTCTGTTGTCAGGTCACGTGAACTCGAAGAACAATATCTTCTGGGGTAGCACACCCCTGAGCACTGTCTGCAAAGGCCATTACACTCGGTGAAGTGCAATGCCTGGGTCGCCATCTCCAAACATGGCATCATTGGACCATTCTGGTTCGAGGACGACAATGAGCGGTCTGTGAATCAACACCGAGAGATATGTCCAGGGGCTTGGCAAGTTCTGGACAGCACTTGGTCGGCGGAGTGGAGTCGTCAGGGTGCTCCAGGGGTTCCAGCAGGATAGTGCCACCCCCTACACTTCAAATGAATCATTGGCATGGCTACAGCAGCGTTTCCCTGACCGACTGATCAGCCGCAGGTGTGACCCGGAGTGGTCGCCGCATTCACCGGACCTGAACCCCCCAGATTCTTATCTCTGGGAATACCTTAAGGACAGGTTATATGGAAACAACCCCCAGACTATCCCTGACATAAAGGCAGCAATCACAGGAGCAATAAGAGTGATCCCAAGGGAGGAATGCGGGAGGGTCATCGAGAACTTTGCCTGCCGGATCCAAATGTGCATGCAGCACCGGGGAGCTCATTTGGAGCACATTTTGGAGAGCCATTGAAACAAAGAGTTTTTTTTTTTTTTTGTACAGACTTGAAACTTTTGAAATGTCTGGTACACAGGCTTGACCTAATGTAGCTAAAGTTTTGTGTCGATCTAAATAAAATTCTGGAAGTTATTTATTTTTTGGTGATGACCGATTTTCTTTTGTGTCACCCTGTATGTATATGTATATATACAAATATGCATATATTTATACACACACATACACACACACACACACACATATATATATATATATATATATATATATATATATATATATATATATATATGTATGTGTGTATGTATGTATGCAAGCATATGTATGTATACACACAGCGACACACACACACACACACACACACACATATATATATATATATATATATATATATATATATATATATATATATATATATATAGATCGATAGATAGATAGATAGATACATACATACATACATACAGTATAAAGCATTATCTCTAGCCATAAGATACTGAAGTTTGCATACAAGTAGATAACATATGTTTCAATTCAATACTACTCCTTCCAATTTTTGAAGAACACTCACCAGTAAGTCTGAAGTACCTTCCCCGGAAACAGAATCTGCATCGTTCGTAACCCACTAAAGGAAAAACAAGCTTTATGTTGGTCATCAAGAACAGTGCTCTCTGCAAATGATGCTTTATTCATCATCCTCAGTATTCAATTTGTGGAAACCTCGTCTAATGAAAACTGATTTATTCCAAAAGTTACTAAGTGAAGGAATCAGTTTCCACGAACGTTAGGCAATATGAAAATGTTTTTTTTTTATTTCTTTCTTACTTAACGTATACCTAAAACTATTTTTTTTTTCATTATTTTGGTATGTGGAGCTTCAATTCCTTCGCTTTCTTTCCGTATGAAGAGTGAAGAGTGGAAAGTAATCATTTCTTTGTATTCTGAAATACGATAGAAATAGTATTAGTGTAATATATTGTGAATATATATACATTAGATAAAAGAAGTTATAATAAAATGGGTTTGAAGTGCTGACAAGTGGTCGTGAAGTTTTATAATTATTATCTTATGTAACTGTCGTTATATTTCCTATGTAACTACAATTGGCCAAGCATAAAGCAAATGGAAGAGAGCGATCCTTACGGGGTTCTTATCATAATGAAAGCTCCAGCAAACGTTTTATGATTTTAATATCATATCACCAGTAACTGGTTCACGTACTCAAGTGCTTAAATCCTTAGAGATATGGTGGCCTACTGGAAACGTCCCTGTCTGGTGATCAACTGGGCCGGGATTCGAGTCTTGTTCAAGGTCGATAGTTTCTTGCAGTGTCTGCAACCTCATCATCCTTGTGAGCTAAGGATGGTGTATTTGGGGACTCCTTTAGGTATACCTGCTGAGTCATCAGCAGCCATTGCCTGTCCTCTGGGTAGAGAGAGGGCTTCGGCACTGATCAGTTTCTAGGGCGTTGTCCTGCTAGCTAGGGAATTGTCACTGTCCCTTGCCTCTGTCATTCCTGAGGGGCCTTTAAACAAATGATAAAATAAATACTAAAGAAAGAGCCAGACTAGAATAGGTCCATTCAAAGCACTCTTTTATAGTTCGTCATACATCTGGTATGGGTGACTCAAGTCTACAGTATGCGACTCTTGATGTTAAAGGTTAAAGGTGCCTGGTTTCAGTTCCAGTTTCGTCCAAATAGATACTCATCAGAACGTCAGCTAAACTATCTGATCTGGGGGCTCCGGTCTTCAGTTATTACCTCTGCCAAGGAGGTTATATTTTTTAGCCTGATTATTTTTTTTTGTTTCTCTGTGTTCATGGAGGGATTACATCAAAATTGCTCAACGGA
>NC_090736.1:40190870-40195870 GCF_036898095.1 Palaemon carinicauda | reverse complement strand
TCTCCTACTTACTGGGACTTACTGCTATCAACACTTTTACCTACTACTGAAACCTTTCATTTCGGCTCCAAATGGTCCTGCTTCTTGGTCCGCAAGGTCATGCTCTTGGTGCTGAGCGACCACACTGGCAACCACGCTCAAGGGGCTGAGCAGTTGCAAGACCTATCTTTGCCAACCTGGCGACTATGCTCAAGGGGCTGAGCGGTCGCACCTGCAGCTACGCTCAAGGAGCTGAGCGGCTGCAAATCCAGACATGAGAGACTGGTACTGCTGTGACACTATTGCCTACTTAGGGCAATAAATACTACGGGCTGCTACGCAAAAGCCCGTGTCCAGCAGTAAGGCTGGGCAATCTTTTAACTTAGTACCTACTTTTTTGCGTTTGATCACCTACGGGCCGAACAATAGAAAGGCCCGTGCCAACAAGAAGTGTTGGCTTTAATACACCAACAACAACAACAACTCTCAATAAATCAGTCCTCTGAGGAAGTATCAGGAAACTAGTCAGGACTTAAGCGTATATTTCGTATTTTCATTTTCCCTGTGGTTCTTCTGCATCTGAGCATCACGTTTTCCTGTGATTTTTACGCATATATATATATATATATATATATATATATATATATATATATATATATATATATATATATATATGTGTGTGTGTGTGTGTGTGTGTGTGTGTGTGTTTATAGATATTCAAACACACACACATTCACACACAGACACACACACACACACACACACACATATATATATATATATATATATATATATATATATATATATATACACACACACACACACACATATATATATATATATATATATATATTTATATATACATATATATATATATATATATATATATATATATATATATATAAATATACATATTTATATATATATATATATATATATATATATATATATAATTTTCTTAGTGCTTTTTCTACTTTATTTGTTCTTGCATCCATGTTGCTCATTTCCTGTCTCTTATTGAAATTTCCATCATTGTTCTTTCCATGTCTCTTTGAGTTGTAACTAGTTTATATTCTGAGGATTTAGTTAAGGCTCCAAGTTTTTTATGCATAGGTTAATACTGGGTAACTATCTCATTAAATACTTTTCTTTATAGAGAAATTGACATTTTACATTTCATAATATCTTTTTGTTTATCAAGAGATCCTCATCCCAGGCTTATCCATTTTTTAATTTTGCTTTCTGTCTGTCCCAAATACGTGTATTCAATAACTTGTCCTTAAGCCTTATTTGTCGTCTCTGTATTTTCATTTAATATTATCTTTGTTTTTGTTTTGCGCAAATTTATTTTCAGTCCTATATTTCTGCTTTCTCTATTTAAATCTTTTATCTTTAGCAATCTGTTCCATAATTCTCTAAATAGAACTAAGTCATATGCAGGTTTTGAGGTGTCAAGGTATATTCCATTAATTCAAATTCCTACTTTTTCTAAATCTAAATTCATAAAAACTTCTTGGCACGCTGGGAAAAATTTAGGGGAGATAGGGTCTACATGCTTAATTCCTTTTCTCAATTGGAATTTTCTCACTAGATTTATGTATTTTACGATTGCTGCACTACCCATACTGATATCTTCAAGTGTTCTAACATAAGTATCATCAGTTCCTTGTCGTTGAAGAGCTTTCGTGACTGTTAAAGTTTTGACAGAATCAAATACTTTCTCGTAGACTTTAAATGCCATAAATTGGGGTTTGTCATACTCTGTTGATTTTTCCATTAGCTGTTTAATTACGTAGATATGGTCAGTTGTTGGATACCCGCTTCTAAAATCTTCCTTTTTTCTTGGTTGATCAAAGTCTAGTTTTTTCGCATTTTTTCTGAATATGATTTTTGTAAATACTTTCATATATTACTGAGAGTGGTAATTTTTCAGGTCTTTAGTGTCTCTTTTTGCGAAATAATATAATGATAATTTGTGCCAAGCCGACCTTATAGAGCAGTATTGCAAATATATGGCGTAAAGTTCACCGATATTTACTATTATGAAATATCCTCCATCTATTATTAATTAATTTGTTAGGCCTTATTCATCAGACTTGTTTCTTCATGCCTTTTACTGCTTTTTTACTTATTCTGTTATTTTGGGTACCGTCTCATATGTTTCATTATTGTAATTGGTCTCAAAAACTCGTCCAAAAAAAATAATTTTGTTGTTGTTGCTACAATCTGCTGTCAGATGCCAGGAAATCGTATCTAATATGGTTTCCTTGTAAAAGAAATCTATGGGGAGGGTCACCCACCCGAAAAAAACGCTCCTACATCCCTGGTACATATAACAAGGCACACTTTACAGATCATTGGTATCTAAATTATAATTGGACTTATGACTAGGTAACAACGTATTTGCTGCAGACATGAATACATTTGATTAAATTTGGGGTTTTTAATTCTATGGCTGAGTTCCGACTCTTTGCTTTTAGGATATTGGGATCTGCAATATATATTTTTGTAATACATATTATCTGTATTTTACATATAATTACTATAACTCAGAGCCTGAAATCAGAAGAAAAATAGTATTATTGTAATTATGAATTTTCGATACATTAATTGAAAAAAAAAAAACTACAAAGAAAGAATGTATCAGTAATTACACACTTCTTCAAATTCGAATAGAATCTAAGTGTTTCTACATCATGTCAAAAGATGGCAGCACACGTCCCTTGTTCCTTTTATGTGAATGAGTCTATCTAATTAGAAAAGGGCGATAAATTGACAATTAGGTAGAAATATGTATGGCAGGTTTAAATTATTTCAAGTCCAAATTAAGTAAGCTATTTTTAGATGTTTTTAAACCAAAATGACGTCATGGAAGGTTCCAGAATGCAAGGGTTAAAGAGCCCTACACATTATTTCTTCTCATGGCCAATAGATAGCCTTAGCAAAGAGTACTAAATTGTTAATTATCCCCCTCATCCACTCATTATAATATTCATTACTTCATTTCTGTTTCCATTTCGGCACATCATTGCTATAAAGGAGACCCTCGAGTACTTGATGTTCCTTGTTGTCTGGCCACAACTTAATTCTCAGAAACTCACAAATTTTTTTAATAAATGTCATAAAGATATTTCCTCACCAAGCAATCTTTAGTTAAATTACATTTGGGGGGCTAGGGGTCACCAGAAATGCCATATGTACTGAAATTGGCGAGATAATCGAGTAATTACACAGTTATTTGATATAGTTTTCTATTACCTTGTTATGAAACCAAAATAAAATTAACATGTTTCATGGTTCGACATATATTGTTAGCAAAAACTACGTAGAATAACAATATAGTTAGATTTCGAAAGGCATAATAACTTCTCTAGCACCTTCCCTTACACCGTAACGAATTTTACTTTACCACTAGTAGATGGCATCAGAGGCACCTTGTCCTAACTAATACAGTCAATTATTTGAAGGACACGTGTGTCCAAAAAGTGTGGTAGGAAGGTAGAGGCTAGAGATTTGGTAGTTGGTAAATTGTCCAACGACCGTTACCTTATTGGAAATGAACATATTTATTAGAAAATGGTTTGAATTTTTAATGTGATATCGGAAGCAACCTGAGTTTACTTATGAAAGTGTTTAGCATTTCCTTTCTTTGTCAGAACAAATGGATGGCTAGTCATTTCCCTGTACAAGTGACCAAGATAACAATCATCATTATATTCAAGATTAGTGGGACGAGTTTGGGACAGCACTGCCAAATGAAATTTCCTTGGATGGAGAATATCATTATTCATTACAGATTCAAATCATTTAAGGAGTAATAGTTATATGCAAGCTGATGCATGGCTATGGTTTAATTTGATGTTGTTATAATCAGCGTAATAAACATAAATAAATCGAGTATGAAACAAAAAATGGTCATATTTCTGTCTTCTTCAACGCCTGTGTTGCGTCATCCCCCTGCGAATTTGTTAATAAGGGCGTTCCACAGTGTTAATCATTCATAAAATAAACTATCAACATTTCCTTAGTAAATGTATGCATATCAGTAAAGCTTTTTCTTGGTCATTAAGTATATATATATATATATATATATATATATATATATATATATATATATATATATATATATATATATATATATATATATACCTTTAATGTTATTCCTTAACAGTAACGGCCACGGTATTTCTTAGTCAATTATAGGCAATTCATGAATATAAGACAAATTATTCTGAACGATCATTGAGAGAGAGAGAGAGAGAGAGAGAGAGAGAGAGAGAGAGAGGACACCTACAAGGCAGGGTTGCTTATGATCTCTGCAAATGAATCAGAAGAAATGGAGTATACCTATAGCAAGAAGAGCCAAAGTTTATTTGAATAAGTAAAGTGTGGATGTTGTATTAATTTATTAAAGATATATGACAATTATTTGTCAACATTCATTTTTATTATTACTAATAATATCGCGATGTTTTTAAGGAATTTGTTGCTGGGCATAGAGTTGAAGATGATAGTTTAGAGAGACGGAAATGTAAGCATACATGATTATAATGTCTCCGGGATTAATAAGGCTATAAATAAAGTTCTGCACCATACAGAAACTATTTGAAAAGAACGGTTTTTTTTTTCTGCAACGATATCAAAGTCAGTTTAAATTAGGTCACAATAAAGGTTTCCCTTTTTTACATTTTTGATGGAAAGGTTAACAAAGATGATAGGTTGTTGGATAACAAGAAGGGTCAATCGAGATTTGTTTTTAATAGCTTTTTCAAATAAGTCACAAGTACCCTGTGAGCGATAGAAATGGGAATAGTTTAGGGTGGTCTAAACAATTAAATGTTTATCCTTATTTTTATCAGTTATAGGATCGAGTCCATGGCCGGGCAGTAATATTTATCATCAATGAAATTTTCCTATTAACGGGTATTTGTAACTTATTTGATAAAGAAATTATATATATATATATAAATATATATATATATATATATATATATATATATATATATATATATATATACAGT
>NC_090736.1:40170870-40185870 GCF_036898095.1 Palaemon carinicauda | reverse complement strand
TTCATTAATGTTAATAATATTGAATCATAGCACACATTTTGTCGAAACTTGTATCATCATGAAATGAAAGCGTCGGCGAGTTGCACTAAATAATGTACTGTTTATAGTCAGGCAATTATACCTTGGAACTATGGTATATTATCTACAAAGAGTTACGAAATGAAAATATGTCGTCTGAGGTTTTATTGATATATGAAACTATCGAAAATTAATAGAAGTCACGAATACTCGAGGTAATAGTTTGGGAAATTCCTTTTAACTAAAGAACGTTCAATTTTGCAAAGTTTTTTTCCCCGAAATAAAAATCAAATGGCCAAAGTATTAAAAAATGTGAGTTACCTGGCATAATTACATCATTCAGAAGATTTGATATAATTCAACAATGAATAATAAAAATCCTTCTTACTGCATTCATCATCATCATCATCATCATCAGCCGTTACTAGACCACTGCAGAACAAAAGCCTCAAACATATCCTTCCGCTTGCGTCTGTTCATTTTATTTCTATCATGCCAGTCCAAACCTGCAAACTTTCTTAGTTCCTCAATCCATTGTCTTCTCTTTCTTCACTTGGTTCTTTTGGATTCTCTATGGACCCAATTTTGTTATTTACAATGTGCATCTATTGTCTGTCCTTCTCATTATATGTCCTGCCCATGAGCATTTCATTTTTCTTACATGGTAGAATATCATCTACAATAGTTTGTTTTCGTATCCACGTTGCTTTTGTCTGTCTTAAGTATTATTCCTTTCATTATTCTCTTCTTAGCTCTCCTGAGTTGTAACTAGCTCAAGTTCGAGGGCTTTCTTAATGCTCCGAGTTTCTGATGCAATTTATAACTGTCAGGAACATTATTGATATATTTGGCATGTTCATGTAGGCATACATAAGACGTAAAATTTACTAATTACCGCAAAGATTTCACCTACAGTATAACACAATAGGTTTTTTTTTTTTATTTCGTGGCCAAGTGGGTTAGTCACTGTCTGTACAAGCTTGCCGACCAGGGTTCGATTCCCGGCCGGAGCCAAGCTCTTGTCTTTGTGTGATTTCGCCTGGGGCTCTGATCCCGAGGTCGTTAAGAGAATCCAGACATTAATGTATCAAAAATATATATGGCTTATTTGAATATGAAAAACACGTAAAAATGTGCAAAATTTATCATATATATATATATATATATATATATATATATATATATATATATATATATATATATATATATATATATATATATATATTATAACGACGTCATTGTATTAATTATATACTTAGTAAGGGCATTAGTCAGAATAGTCCATTAACCTTTGGAGATTAGTTTTCTTGTGATCTGATCTGCGTTTCCTAATAATCAGGTAATCCACAAATATGAATTATAAATAATAGTATAACACGATATCAATTTTGTTTTAAACCAGTAGAGGTGTTACACATTCTGATATACGTTTATCAAAAGATTATGTATTTAGAGTGTTCCCAGTAACCTGCACCATCTCAGTCTAGGTCGTAACTCCTTGCTTGATAGATTAAATTTTCTTATCTTTTGTTGTAAAAATACGATCATATTTTACTAATTTATATTATTTTCGTAATCATTCTGTTACAAAAGTAAATGTGTGAACTTGTCCATTATTTTACAAAAAGATTAAACAAAATATATAGTTTATAGACCACAGCTTAATGGTATCTGGTGTAGCTTTTTTTAGTTATTTTGGCAACTAATATAAACTTCAAACAACTTTAATGAGCTAGAAAGTCTGAGCCGAGCTTCTTCAGAAAGAAGCTATTATTAAGACATATAGTGGTTAAACTAAAATAAGTTCATATTATTTCCATTTCCATTATAAATGTTATCGTACAAACGTGCATAACTTATAATTGCAAACGTCATATATTCAGGTAATTTTCTGAAAGATAAGTTTTACAATTGTTTCCATATGTTATTAGCAGTATATGTTTATCAAAACATATATACTGTATCTAAATTGTCAGAAATGTAATCTTCTATAAATGCTTTATTTAATTTCTTTTTGAAACTTTAATCTGTTTCATTATTTTCCTGTGTTATTTTGCTTATGGCCCCATGACAGCTATAGATTATTAGATAACAGTCCATTGGTAGTAGCCAACTAGGCCTACGCGCATAACTTACAATGGCTAACGTCACATATTAAGGTAATTTTCTGAAAGATAAGTTTTACTTTTGTTTCTGTATATTACTTACAGTATATATCTATCAAAACATATATCTATATTATATCAGAAATGTAAACTTTTGTAAATGCTTTATTTAATGAAAATTCAATCTGTTTCATTATTTGCTTGTGTTATTTTAATTATGGGTGCATGACAGCTATAGATTCTTAGTTACAGTCCATTGGTAGTAGCCTACTAGGTCCACTGTATGTGTATGGATGTCTTTTCAAAGGCAATCATAGTAGATTTTGGATACTATATGCTCAGATTTTTCAGTTTGACATATAATATGGGTGGTAGGCTTTGATTTAACAATAAGGTATAATGAGTTAAATGGATATTATCAGCTTTTGAGAACAACAACAAAGTAGTTTAAAAAAAAAATGAAAGTAAACTCCATTGGATTTTCTCATCCTTCGGTCCTCTTACTGAAAATTAGAGGATAGAGATGTTATTCAAAGTTGGATTGATAAACAAAGTCATAATTGTATTTCTTAAGCGTTCAAATTATACATATTTACCTATAACTGTAAGGTTTACCCTCGATGATAGGTTAGATGATTGAACACTTTTCAGAACTAAAAATAAAAGATAATCTGAATTCATTGTGGAGTAAACAGAGGATTAGCTAAAAATTATTTTGAAACATGAAAAAATATATATTTAAGGTCAATTATTTTTCAACAATAAGGAAGATTAAGTTTTATATTTTAGCATTATGCATTTGCAAACACAGAAACACACACACAAACATATATATATATATATATATATATATATATATATATATATATATATATATATATATGTGTGTGTGTGTGTGTGTGCGTGCGTGTGTATTTAATTATATGTATTTATGTATGTATATATACATATTTACTCAAACTTATATGTATGCACACACACACACACACACACATATATATATATATATATATATATATATATATATATATATATATATATATATATATATATATATATATGATACTCATACAAGGTATATTTTTAATTTTATCGGTACCCATCCTTTTGATGCCCGGATCTGTACCATGGTCTTGAACTGTCTTGGGTTAGAGTTCTCTTGCTTGAGGGTACACTCGGGCACTCTATTCTATCTAATTTCTCTTCCTCTTGTTTTGTTAAAGTTTTTATAGTTTATATAGGAAATATTTATTTTAATGCTGTTACTGTTCTTAGAATATTTAATTTTTTCTTGTTTCCTTTCCTCACTTGGCTATTTTCCCTGTTGGAGTACCTTGACTTATAGTATCCTGTTTTTCCAACGAGGGTTGTAACTTAGCAAGCAATAATAATAATAATAATAATAATAATAATAATAATAATAATAATAATAATAATAATAATAATGTCTATTAGCATATATCCATATCTTATCATCGGCCAGGAGTGAGAAAGGTCTTATCGTTGCTAAGGAGATGTGTTCCCTGTAAGTCTCATCTTTCAAATTTTATCTTAAACTTTTGTTTATTGTCTTGACAAGTTGGAACTTCATATTTTAAGCGAAAATTTCCTTATCTATACGATGTTAATTGTGATCGTAGGTGGTACCATTTTCTTCATGTTCTTTCTTTTACAAATGCCCTGTTATCGTATATATAATTCAATATTTAGGGGATATTAAGGAAATAAATATACAATGGCTAACTCTAAATTGATGTATTATACTCTTGTCCAACCCGCTGTTAGCACATTGTGGTTCATATTAAGACCGTGTTGCCTCACCGTTTTCTTTTATGCATTTCCTAATTTTTTTTTCCTTTTATTTTTTTTTTTGCTGGTTTGTCGAGGCGTACTATAGATCCTATGTAGTTTTCCAGCCTAGATGTACATAGAGGAGCCCAGTTTGATTATGGGTCTGTGGCCAAAAGTTTTGATAAGAGAAATAGGTTAACCGTTGAACAAAAGTTTCGCACATTTCGTCGAAATTTAGGATCATAATATTTAATACTTATTTTTCTGGTTGAGTCGGGAACTCTTTTTTCAAGTAATAGCAAAAGTTGGACACCAATATACTTTGATAGTACATTTCTTGATTATATGAGTGTACAAAGATATTTTGGAACATATTTCTTATGGATTGTATAATTAAGTAAGTTTTCGTAAATTTTCAAGATGAAAATATGGTATAGCAGTTTCTTGTCGTAGTGACTGGCCCATGTACTTAAAAATTTGCTTTGTAAAACTTTTAAGATGTTTGATATTTCCAAATATTTGTATTTGGAGTAATCCTATTTAGTAACTAAATCTATTCTTATTTTCAGAATAAGACGTCCATGCTGGCGAAATGGAAATATGTTCCCAAAATAATCTGGAGTTTAGCCAGTTGTCTCTTGTGGTTGATATTGATATTATATATCAGGAATTCACCTTGGTGTAAGATACGGGAAAAAACTGCCTAAGGATACTAATGTCTTGATACTGTGCACAGTGTTAGTAATTCATTTTTGCTAACTAGGTCATAGTTATCAGCATCCCCTCACACTATACCCTGAAGTAGCGCTTATAAGGGTGGAGAGGTTCTCACTGACTTGATGATTGCCCCATTACATCCCGTGCTTGACCATATGTGTTTCCAGATACATATTAATTTTAATTTCCCTCTGGTGAATCGTTCTTACAATCATACAAACTTTCTATTTATGATAAGAGCTGCCATTATAATCACTGGGATGTAGATTTAAGTTGGTTTCGTAATTTTGTCTGTTGAACGAGATGGTTTTAGATGGGTTCATCAGGGTAAACGAGTAGGTGTGTGCTGAGTACATGAGCACTCACATTATATTGAACGTAAACAGGGAATAGTCAGTTCTAGAAACTACAATACTTTACAACTTTCTACTATCGTTTCTGGTTCGTTTGAATGAATCGAGAGCTATTTTCTTAAATATTATTGTATTTATTCTATTTTGATTGAACTTCAACGAGTGTAAGTTATTCTAAGCAATGGGGGATTACTACTAATCTTTTTAAAATACATTGGTTTCACTCATGTATGCCATGATTTGTTCACCCCATACGGTGATTTTCTTTCCCAGTGTCGTCCCTACATTAAGGAGTCGGTATTATTATTATTATTATTATTATTATTATTATTATTATTATTATTATTATTATTATTATTATTATTACTGCTACTATCCTGATGGGCCCTCTGTTCAATGCCTTCTATCAAAGGTATCATCTTCCACCAAACCTCTTCTCTCCATACAATCCTTCACCTTATCTTACCAGATAAAAAAGTAATTCACTAAAAGAAGTGTCTATTTAATAATGGTTTTGGAATTTCTTCTTAATTGTTTCCTAATAGAAAGTAAGAAAGATCATATTTTTTTCAACAGGTTTAGGATTTGTAGACGCACACTTTCATAGTACATAACGTACTTGGGATGGACCATAGAATGTTTCATAACCGGAGCTTAATGCATGAGGGAAATTATATATGATTTTATTTATTTATTTAGTACGTGTTTTCTTAGCAAAGCCCAGAGTCTAATTTCTTCAATATTAGGTATTTTAAATATATCTAAATCTCCTAAATATTACAAAGAGTTCCTATTTTCAAATTTGGAATTTTCTGATAATCACAATATGCATAACCATATTAACACAGGTTTTGCTAAGAAAAATATAGTCAACTAGTAAAACGTTTAAAGAAAATACATGCTGGTTTTCTTTATTTCTACCAAAGTCAAAGCTCTCACATATCTGAAGTCTAAATCTGAATAGTTTTCAACAAAATGTAAATTTTACTGTGTTGTCCAGTAAAATTTTATCAGGTTGCTCTTGGTAAAATCTCCTTCAGCCCAAAAGTTCATAAGTGCATCGTATGTTTGTATGTTGGACAGAATGAAATAAGTATCCTTTTATAGTTTATATATGACAGTCCTGTTTTAATGTTATGTTTTTAAGATATTTTAATTTATTCGTTCATTACTTATCTTGAATTTAATTTACTTCCTTGTTTCCTTTCCTCACCGGCTTATTTTACTCTGTTAAAATCCTTGGTCTTTTAGCATCCTGCTTATTCAAATAGAGCCGTAATTAGCTACTACTACTACTACTACTACTACTACTACTACTACTACTACTACTACTACTACTACTACTACTACCACACCGGTTTCTATCAGCGTGTGAGGTCCCTCTTCTGGTCTACTATATAAAGGAATTGAGTTTTCCTTCGTAAAGGTTCCGTGGATGGAAAACGATTAGTATTTCCCAGAGGGTAAGTTGATAACCTGTCAAACTTTTTGTGCTTATTTAAAAAGCAACCAACACTAGTAAAGTAGTGTTGTATCCTCGTGAACGTAACACTAATAAAAGAAATGGTGTATCCTTGTGATCGTAACAGTAATAAAGTATTGATGTATCCTCGTGAACGTAACACTAATAAAAGAAATGATGTATCCTTGTGATCGTAACAGTAATAGAGTAATTATGTATCCTCGTCAACGTAACACTATTAAAAGAATTGTGTATCCTTGTGATCGTAACAGTAATAAAGTAATGATATATCCTCGTGAACGTAACACTAATAAAGGAATGGTGTATCCTTGTGATCGTAACGGTAATAAAGTAATTATGTATCCTCGTCAACGTAACACTAATAAAAGAATGGTGTATCCGTGTGATCGTAACAGTAATAAAGTAATGATATATTCTCGTGAACGTAACACTAATAAAGGAATGGTGTATCCTTGTGATCGTAACAGTAATAAAGTAATGATGTATCCTCACGAACGTATCACTAATAAAGGAATGATGTATCCTTGTAGTCGTTACAGTAATAAAGTAATGATGTATCCTCTTGAACGTAACACTAATAAAGGAATGGTGTATCCTTGTGATCGTAACAGTAATAAAGTAATGATGTATCCTCGTGAACATAACACTATGAAGGAATGGTGTATCCTTGTGATCATAACACTAATAAATTACGATGTATCCTCATAAAAAAAAAACACTAATAAAGGAATGGTGTATCCTTTTGATCGTAACAGTAACAAAGGAATGACGTATCTTTGTGAACGTAACACTAATAAAGGAATGGTGTATCCTTGTGATCGTAGTAGTAATAAAGGAATGATGTATCCTTGTGAACGTAACGCTAATAAAGGCTTGATGTAGGTTATCCTTTTGAACGTAACAATAATAAAGGAATGATGTATCCTCGTGAACGTAACAATAATAAAGGAATGATGTATCCTTCTGAACGTAACACTAATATATGAATGGTGTATCCTAGTGATCGTAACACTAATAAAGTAATGATGTATCCTCGTGAACGTAACACTAATAAATGAATTGTGTATCCTTGTGATTACAACAGTAATAAAGTAATAATGTATCCTCGTGAACGTAACACTAATAAAGGAATGATGTATCCTAGTGATCCTAATAGTAATAAAGTAATGATGTATTCTCGTGACCGTATCACTAATAAAGGAATAATGTATCCTAGTGATCATAACAGTAATAAAGTAATGATGTATCCTCAGGAACGTAACACTAATAAGGAATGGTGTATCCTTGTGATCGTAACAGTAATAAAGTAATGATATATCCTCATGAACGTAACACTAATAAATGAATGGTGTATCCTTGTGATCGTAATAGTAATAAAGTAATGATGTATCCTTATAAACGTAACACGAATAAAGGATCAGTGTATCCTTGTGATTGTAACTAATAAAGTAATGATGTATCTTCGTGAATGTAACACTAATAAAGGCTTGATATAGGTAATCCACCTGAACGTAATAGTAATAAAGGAATGATATATCCTCTTGAACTTAACAGCAATAAAGGAAGGATTTATCCTCATGAACGTAACACAGATAAAGGCTTGATGTAGGCTATCCTCGTGAACGTAACAGTAATAAAGAAATGATGTATCCTTGTGAACGTAGCACTAATAAAGGAATGGTGTATCCTCATGAACATAACAATAATAAAGGAATGATGTATCTTCGTGAATGTAACACTAATAAAAGAATGGTTTATCCTCGGGAACGTATTAATAATAAATGAATCATGTATCCTCCTGAACGTAACACTAATAAAGGCTTGATTTACGCTATCCTCATGAACGTAACAGTAATAAATGAATCATGTATCCTCCTGAACATATTACGAATAAAGGCTTGATTTTGGCTATCCTCGTGAACGTAACAGTAATAAAGGAAACATGTATCCTCATGAACGTAACACTAATAAAGGCTTGATTTAGGCTATCCTCGTGAACGTAACAGTAATAAAGGAACGATGTATCCTCGTTAACTTATCACTAATAAAGGAATTATGTATCGTTGTGAACGTATCGCTAAAAATGGAATGATGTATTCTCTTGAACGTAACAATAGTACAGGAATGATATATCCTAGTGAACGTAACAGTGGCATGTTATATCCTTGTAAACGTAACACTAATAGAGCAATGATGTATCCCCAAGAGTTTTCCATCTTGCCTCTGCGACCTTGATACACTTATGGTTAGGTAAATACTGTATTACTAGTGTTCACAACCCGTCAAAAATAACGGCTAAATATCAAGATAGATATTCACACATGCACGCACATATTCAACCCTACCCACCCCTCCCCCTTTCCTAACTACAACACGACAGGTGTGGTTTCTAAGAGTACTTCTCGGGGTACTCCCTCTCACCAAGATATATATATATATATATATATATAAATATATATATATATATATATGTGTGTATATATATATATATATATATATGTGTGTGTGTATATATATATAGATATAGATATATATATATATATATATATATACATAAAGAGAGAGAGAGAGAGAGAGAGAGAGAGAGAGAGAGAGAGACTTGCTCCTTATTTTGTAGAGATGTTACCTAAGTTTTTGGAGAGTTAATTAATAAAGCCACATTCAAATACTGTATCAGGAACAATGTGTCTGGAATTGCAATGTTAAACTCAGAGAAGAAGAAACTAATAGAAAAAAACTAACTAGAACTTATTAGCTGCTCTTTTACCAGTTACTGTAGGTGCTTTTCATTCCTAAGACATCAAGGCTAAACAAGAAAATAGCCTTTTAATAATGATTTTTCGTAAATAATGGAAGTTACCATTATTCAAATCCAAATGGTTGGCTTTATTATTTTCATATGTAGCTCAATCAATGAACATTTCGAAAAACGTAAGATATATATATATATATATCTCTCTCTCTCTCTCTCTCTCTCTCTCTCTCTCTCTCTCTCTATATATATATATATATATATACATATATATGTTTGTGAGAGAGAGAGAGAGAGAGAGAGAGAGAGAGAGAGAGAGTTTATTCATCGTTTGACAATTAAAAGGGATCAACTTTACTTGCATCAAACGTAATATTTCATACCTTATTCTTAGTTTGCATGTTTCCTCTCTTTCTCTCTCTCTCTCTCTCTCTCTCTCTCTCTCTCTCTCTCTCTCTATAAATGTATAAATGTATGGGAAGCTGACTGCTAAAACTTTATTACTTCAAATTACCATGCTGCTTAATTTATTTGTTTAATAAAAGTCGTCATAAATATGTACAAATAGATCTAATTTTTTTTACGACCACTATAATATTTATTGTACTTTGTAGATGTGCTGTAAGTTACTAACCCTGAAGCATATACGCATATATTTTTTTATATAGGTAGAAAAAAAAGCTTGATCAAATACGCGTAAAATTCGTCGAGTTGCGTCGGAAAATACTTCTGTATCTAACCATAATTTGTAGATTCACGTACCGGGGAAAATAAGAGAGAAAAAAAAAAACTAGCAAAAATATCCATTAAATAAATATGTACCAAGCACTAGGACAAACACACCAAAGTAACACACAAATCCATTGCAAATCCATCATTTAAGAAGGGGTTTTATTATGGGATTTAGAATTGCTATGTAATTAGCGGGTTTCAAAGGGCAGAATGTGATTTCTTGCATATTATTACCAACCCTAGTTGGGAAGAGCAATAGGCTCTAAGCCTAGGGGGCTCTAACGGGGAAACAATAGCCCAGTGAGGAAAGGAAATAAGGAAACGAATAAACTATAAGAGAAGTAATGAACAATATGAAATGATTTTGGAACAGTAACAACATTAAAATATATTCGAGTGTACCCTCAGGTCAGCAATTGTAGGGTGTGAACAAACACGTTACCAATCATTTCAGGATTTCCTGTGAAATCACTGACATTGAATTCCCAACAACAATAATAATAATAATAATAATAATAATAATAATAATAATAATAATAATAATAATAATAATAATAATAATAATAATAATAATAATAATAATAATAATAATAATAATCCTTGTCTTCAGATTTTACCTATTTCCGTATGAGGTCTCAGTTCCCTATAATCATTTATTATAAAAACGCAATTTTTCTTATGAACAAGTATTATGATGGTGAGTTTTCTCTCGATTTTGTGTAGCAATTATTATCTTGGAATTTCTCCATGCTGAGCTAATCCCATATATTTTATATTTTTTTCTATGCCTGACAATATAGAAAGGAAACGAAGACAGAGATAAGAAATTTTGAAATCATAAACTGATGGCTCTGTGAGAGGAACTTGCGAATAATACTCAATTTATATTTTACCGATGTGTATCTCTTATTATTACATTTTTTTGTTTTTATTGATACCTTGAAAATAAAAAAAAAATAAAAAAATTGCTCTGTGAGAGGAACTTGAGAATAATACTCGATTTTATTTTACTTTTTTGACACTTGCAATAACAAATATCTATGAAATAATGTCCCTTACGTCAAAACAGGTAAATTGATAATTTGCTATTTTCCAAACATGTCATAACTTTTTTTTTTAGATTTTTTTTTTTTAATAAGCGTACTTAGTTCGAAAGTTAAATGTAAACTACACAAAGGACTGTCTATATATTTATATCCTTGCTTGGGTTAGTAGTTAGTATAAAGAAACCCTTGATGGAAATATTCAGGATTTTAAAGGGGTTAAGTGAGGATAAATTCATAAAAAATCCCGTTTATGTAAATACTACTCGGTAATATTGAATGTTTTTATGCTGAAGTTTTTTCTTTTTTATGCGTTGAGAGTTTTTTTTGTTTTATTGTGAATAGTATCTTCATCATTCATGCATAAGCTTAATGATTCTCATCCACATCTTTTTAAATAGCAGAGTTCCGAGTAACCTCACAACTGTAACGATACAAGTGCATGCTATATATATATATATATATATATTTATATATATATATATATATGTATATATATATATATATATATGTATATATATGTATGTATGTATATATATATATATATATATATAAATATATATATATATATATATGTATATATATATATATAATATATATACATATATATATATATACATACATATATTTCAGTTCGTATAGAAATAACGATATAATGAGCAATGATCATGAGATATGTATTGTAGACAGGTTGATATAATACAAACAAACAGACATACATAGACACGCACACACACACACATATATATATATATATATATATACATATATATATATATATATATATTATATTGAAGGCGATAGCCTTAGTGGCATCAACATGTTTCCTCCATACACACGCACACACACACACATATATATATATATATATATATGTGTGTGTGTGTGTGTGTGTGTGTGTGTTTG
Source organism: Palaemon carinicauda (assembly GCF_036898095.1). Classification (NCBI taxonomy): domain Eukaryota; kingdom Metazoa; phylum Arthropoda; class Malacostraca; order Decapoda; family Palaemonidae; genus Palaemon; species Palaemon carinicauda. The sequence goes on along the minus strand of NC_090736.1, from coordinate 40,173,970 downwards.
TGTGTGTGTATGTGTATGTTTGTGTGTTGTATGCGTGTGTTGTGTGTGTGTAAACTTAAATCGAATGGCATACAAAATGGTATAGCTGATATGGAATATTATGATACAGTTTTAGGTGTTTTCAACTCTTCAAAAATATTTATTAAATTCAATGCTTATAATTGGTATCCCAATCCGAACATTTGCGAACTTATTGCAAAGCTGGTGATGTCCAATCACAATCTTTGAAATTTCAATTAGTTTCCCCATTTTCCAGAATTGTATAACTATTGACGCTGCGTATATCATCACCCAAACGCTCTCTTTACTTTTCCCTTTTGTGTCTATTCCGACTTTGGCTTGGAAAAAAAAAATTCATTTGGTCTGCCCATTTTTCGTGAAAATATAATATTACAAGTTTCATATGAATGTTGTTTTTACTACCACAAGAAACCCAAAGTTTTAAGTATTTCAGGTCTTTGAAACAATGGTCATTATTTTTCTAACTTAAATTATCAGGCAAGGAAATCATTTTTTTTTTAAGAAATTTAAAAAAGAAAATTTGAATCCTGGTTGAATTTATTTCTATGTATCGTTATTTAATGACACTTGTAAAAAATATATGTTATTTTCTTAATCTAGAGATTTAATCATGATAATTCTCAAGTAGCCTAAAATCAAAGCAAGGAAATAATCTAATCTAACATATGGAGAAATTACATGGCAGTGAAGTGTGCTTAGTCAAACTGCTACCATCTCTCTCTCTCTCTCTCTCTCTCTCTCTCTCTCTCTCTCTCTCGCCCCCTTTTGCTTCTTCTTCATCTGTCTTTTACATTCAAAAGATAAGATAAAATGCCGGGCAAAAACCAGAATATGGTCACAAGAGATAAGCAAACTAGAACAAAAAACTATCACTTATATCGTCCAGGTAATGATAATATACCTTATATGAATCCATGTATCATGTAATCACCCACCTTAGGACGTTATCATTTTTCTTTCCCTGTTTTCCATAAGAAAACCGACCTAAAGAGGGATTTGCGTGAGTCTGGTCGGTTTTTCCTCTAGGTAAAGATTCACCTGGCGAGTCCTAAGGGAGGGGGGTGGGGCGAGGGGGCGTGTAGCCTCGATGATAAGGAGAAGAAGGAATATAGGAAAGTAAGGAAATGGCGGTGGGGAAGGTTAAGCAAATGAAAAAGACAGGTAATTTAGGAGACGACAAGGGATAAATTAAACTAATATGTCTTGTGACAGGTTCTTATTTTAGGTATTTCATAAGTCACATGCCCCACTTCAAGGTCTGCGTTTTTACTTGCGCTTTCCTTTGGTCACGGATGGATGGCTCGGTGTTATTTAGAGATGTTTTGAAATATTAATGTGGAGATAAAGAGGAAAGAGAAATTTCCAAATAAATGAAGGAATACTTTCATTTCATCACATATTGTAGATTAGATGATTATTATTTACCCATGAAGTAATCATTTTTCTTTTTCAGAACATCATCAACATATCGATATGTTGATGATGTTCTAGGTCAGGGGTCGGCAACCTATGGCACGCGTGCCACACTCGGCACGCGGAGTGCTTGTCTATGGCACGTCAATTGATTCGAAGGAGCAAAGAAAAAATCCTAAAAAATGCAGAGAGAGAGAGAGATGAGAGAGAGAGAGAGAGAGAGAGAGAGAGAGAGAGAATGTGTATTGTGCATAGTTTCTTTTAATTTTTTATGATTTAAATTATCATACTGTATATCGATCTATCTATCTATCTATCTATCTATATATATTTATCTCACTACGTTTCCTTTCCTATGATATGTGCCGATCCGCACAAATACGATTTTGCATGCCATATCTCACGATCAAGTAATTCCCCTCATCAGGTCAGATTGGCTACCCGAGTATGGTCCCGTTTATAATTCCTCGAGATTTTGATTACGCTACCTAAGTATGGTCCCTCTTGTTCCAATGAGTCTTTTAGTCACCGTACGTAATATTCTTTCTAATTAATTGTCACGATGACTATTGTACTAAGAAAAAAAATTCAAGAGAAATGACTGAATTTATACAGCAGATTGATCGTGCCGTTTGTGCTCTCGGCTGCGAGAATGTTGTGTCTCTCACATCGAGTGTTGAACCACACTTTCAAAGAAAATACTAGCAGACAAGGCTAAGGCAATTAAGAAAGTAGTATCCAGCTATGAAAAACATAGTAATGTTTTCAAAACCGTGAATATTTGCGAAAACAAGGAACTGTGTATTGCTAAGCATTGAAAGACTTTTATTAATGGAAAATATGCTAAATTATGGCATATCAAACAAACACTATCATCTCAAGGATAAAAGTTAAGAAAGTAGTATCCAGCTATGAGAAACAAAGTAATGTGTTCAAAACCGTGAATGTTTGCGAAAACAAGGAACTGAAGCCAGTTACAAACTAGATCTGTGTATTGCTAAGCATTGAAAGACTTTTACTAATGGAAAATATGCTATATTATGGCATATCAAACAAACACTATCATCTCAAGGATAAAGGTCGTATTTCTCAAATGGCTGATAATATAAATCAGCAGCAAACGGTTGCCTTAATAAGTACACCTGTGTTCAGTGTGGCCCTAAATGAAAGCATGGATATCAATGGCATTCTCTGCTTGGCTGATTTTGGCAGGTATAGTGATACAGAGGTACTGTTCACGAGAAGCTATGTATGGCACCACCAACTGAGAAGATATACGGAAGGCATTCTCTAAACATTTTGAGAACAGATAGGAAGACATTAAAGATTTTTGCAATTTCAACAGCTGGTGCTCCTGTTATAGTAGTAAAAAATAAGGGCTTTACAAAATGATTGAGGATAAAATTGAGTACATCATTCTGAAATTGCTCTGTATAGTTCATCCAGAAAATTGTATGTCCCAAGATTTCGAGCCCTGGTCTCAACAAGGCGATGACTACTGTTAAAAAAAAAGTTGTACATTTTCTTGTTGCACACTCTTCTCATACGTACAGGCAGTTTTCAGCTTTCCTTGAAGAGGTGGACCGTGTATACAAAGATATACCATTGCACTGTAATGTTAGGTGCTTAAGCTGTGCGTAGATATTGGAGAGATTTGTATGATGCT
>NC_090736.1:40145870-40150870 GCF_036898095.1 Palaemon carinicauda | reverse complement strand
AATATGATTTTATAAAAAATTTTAATAGAAAAATTTATCACTTAGTACTTATGAAGCGATAATCACATAATTTACTTCTCAATTCACGATCGCCTTGGTTAAATCGTGAGAGATCACAAAAGTATCATATTCTATTAGAGAAATACTAAATACGCTTACAGTATGTGCTGCTACAGGCAGAACACATGTCCAAATTATACAGTTGGTTTCGATCGAACACTACTAAGTTACGGGAAAATTATGTAATTAGACTTATTGGCAAAACAGTATTATACAAAGTTTTTAATCAACACTTCGTTCCTTTAAAGCAATTAAAACATAAAATGGCAATAGGCGTCGCAGTAGATTCGTAAAAAATTACGGTTCATTTACGTAATTGATATATACAGTATACAACTGAGTAATTGCATAACAATAACTTGATGATAATAGTATATATAAACTCATATCACAGTAATTATTTTAAGCTCTTAAGACATATTAATAATCCTTATATCGAGATATTATTCCTAACAGATAGGAATTATTTTATGCTTTTTATTCGTAACTTCTCATTTATAGTTTATTTCCTTATTTCCTTTCCTCACTGCGATATATTTCCTAATTGAGCTCTAGTGCCTGTAACATCCAGCTTTTTCAACTACCGTTGTACTTCAGCTAATAATGCTAACAATAACTAGAAAAGCACTCTGAGTGTAGACCTCCACCACAGCACCTTAATCCTCGAAACCAGCGTGCTTTTCCCAGAATCAATCATTTCCAGCTCTTTACATAACAGTTTAAAATCCCTTCAAGTTTCGTTACTTTGCGATTAAAATTGTGGACAAATGGTTAATGACTGGAAATTGACCTTTTGCTTGATCTTGATCCTTGACGCGACCTTGACCTTTGTCCATAACATGTATTAATTACTGTGTATTTTCATGCACTTAAATATGAACCATCTTTGAAGTCTCTGTGACTACGATGGCCAAACTTATGGCGGATTACGTGAATTGGACATCTTGCTTGACCGTGACATTGACCTTTGACCTAGACCTTCCAAAGTTTAATCATTTCCAGCTTTTTACAAAACAGTTAATCCTTACAAGTTTCATTACTCTATGATTAAAATTGTGACCAGGAAGCTGTTCACAAACAAACACATACACATAAACAAACACAAACAGGGGAGGGGGTAAAACATAACCTACTTCCAACTTTGTTGGCGGAGGTAATAATAATAATAATAATAATAATAATAATAATAATAATAATAATAATAATAATAATAATAATAATAATAAAACTTATTTTTTCTGTTAGTTTTCTCATAGTCAGTCATTGTAAACGCAGTTGTTGCTACGGTTTTTCATATTTTGACTATAATTATAATAAGAAGCGAAGTACCATCTTTCATTTTGGAACATTTCTTGTCCTTATGCTCTTATGTTCACATCCATATTTCGCTCAAAGTGAAAATAGAACGTAATTTTACATAGAGATATGTATACATGATATTCAGACCTTATATAGAAACAACATTTAAGGATATTTTTAGGTATTTTATTAATTTGTTTGAGTTCTTGTTTCAGGTTAGAATTAGGATGCAGTCATATACAAACTCTGACTAAATGCATTCTTTGGTATCAGAAATTTAAATTGGATATTTTTATTAACCTGACCTGATAGGGAGGTAAATTTCCATCGACTACCACTATATATATATATATATATATATATATATATATATATATATATATATATATATATATATATTTATATATATATATATATATATATATATGTCTTTGGCTAATAAATGAAAATGGTTGTTGTAAAATTATTGCATACATATATATATATATATGTATATATATATATATATATATATATATATATATATATATATATGTATATATATACATATATATATATATATATATATATATATATATATATATATATATATATATATATATATATATATATATATATACATACATACATATATATATATATATATATATATATATATATATATATATATATATATTTGCGTTAATTCTATCACAAGCATTCGTTATTTTCATTTATTAAAATGAAAAAATACCTTTCGATATGGAATTCGCTCTGCCTTGGGATCGTATATATAAGGTAAAGTGAATGTTTTGCTAAGAATTTCTGGTTAGCCTAAAATTCAAACAGCAGCCCAATCGAAACTGAGGTGACAGTCGAATGCTATACCTGGTATACCATCATTCCATAAAGAGAGATAAGAATTGATTTTAACTCAGACATACATAATCCTGTCAAATTAAGGTTTTGCACCTAGAGTGGAAATCAACCATCTCTACTATTATAACCTATTACTAAGATGTAACAATTGGCTTTTTAATGATAATTTTATCACAAACACTTGTGATTCTAGTTTATTGAAATGAGCCACGAATATCTTCGATAATTTACATTCCTGCTCGGGTGTGTTTCCTATTAGTTTTTTCAACTGTTTAAACAGAATCACAGCCATGATCAAAGGGAGTTGCATATTCAGTTGAATGAAAAATGACAGGAATTCTGTAATAGGATCGAGATGATTCTAAACAGTGTTCGTTTAATCCGATTGACTCAGTAGTGTATTGAGGCCTCTAATTCTGAAAGATTTATTTTTTATTTAATTTCTTTAAGTGAAAAAGCTATAATGGTAAGGTCTTCCCTTTTTCCTGAGAAATATTAAATAATATAAAATATGTCAACGTTAGAATAGATCTGACATGTATAAACTAAGAAGAGAGACTTATCTCAGCCTGTTCAACACAAAAATATTCTTTTTAAGTTTAAACTTTTGAAGTTCCACTAATTCAACTATCTGATTAGGAAAATTATTCCAGTATATGGTCACAATTGGAATAAAAAACCTACTATGAGATTCAGGGCCTCTGTAACACGGTTTTTTGGACTTTGCTCCTTATCAATGCATCGGATGTAGCTGAAAGTTGACATATGTATATTTTACAACCACACACAAATTTTTTCAGCATTATCAATAACCTAAACCCGATAGTTTTAATTTTTATAGAGTAAAAATGATCTAGCCGACGCCATGGCCAGTGATAACGAGCCAAGAGTCGGAAACATTCATTACGTAAGCAATGTAAACACCTTTTGACAAAATTTTGCCCCGCCCATCCACCAGACACCCCTTCACCTTGTTCCATCGGCTCTGAAACCCATTACAGTCAAGAATGGCTAGCAGAATTTGGAATTGCCCCCGTGGTTGCAAAACTGCATTTATCTTACGACTTGCAACTTTATACAGTCAAGAGAAAGCCCGTGGCCATATTTACTATAGCCTGAATAGGTAATTATTCAGTATCTAGTTTAAATCCAATGCTTATGGTCTGATTTGTATTTAGCGTAATATGATTATAATACTTGTAATGTCATTCAGGCTTTTGAACATTTCCATTAACTATTCACTATGCCACCAAGAGAGAGAGAGAGAGAAAGAGAGATTGTATGTAAACAGTCTTTATATAACTATTTTTGTTAAAATAAGAATTTTCTGCTAAACTCTCCATCAGACCAACGGATCATCCGGTATGATTTTTTTTTTCTTCTTCTTAGGCCGTACGACCGTGTTGGCTATGTTTTGGGCATGACTGCATTTTGTAAATAAATCATGAATAGTTTTAGGAGTTTTATTTGTACATCTAATATGAATTTATAGAAGTAAAGTGTAGATAATTCATTTATCCTTTAAAATAATTACTACATGTAGCAAAACAAATAGTAGTAAAGATGATAATGTAATGAAGGAATGATACCCTACTTTATCTTTAGCTTCAACATCGGTAATAACATACCATGCCATAATTTGTCAGCTTAATGAAATAACCTATCATCTAATTTTTAACTTAAATTCTGAGGAGGCCATGGCTTATTGCACAGTGAACAAAACATGACGAAGACTTTATGAAGGGCGGAACGATACATAAATGTGGGTGGGGTATCTGTGCTAGCGTAGTAATACTACTGTAGCAGTAGTGCCGCAACAGTAGTATACATGAATTAAACGTTTAGGCCAACTGCTGGGATCCTTGAGGATCATTTAGCACCCTTTACAACTACTCGAGAAATGAGTTTTTATAGCCAGAATTTAAATTTTCTTATCCAACAATGCCCATGATAGCCTTCAGTGTTATCCTGAATTATAACGAGGCCAAAGTGGGTGGAGCCTCATGAGGTCATCATTCTGACGATAATTATTGGTGAAGGCTTAAAGCCAAAATACAGTACCGGCTTCTATTTTTTTTTTCTCAGTAAATAGGTAGGTAGATAGACAATAAATAAAAATGGCTTGACATTGGATATAGCAGTTATCAATGAGCTTGTCTACTTCGTTTTTGAAAATTACAAACTATTCCCTACACCTAGTCAATCTGATTTTGACCTATAAAGTAGACTGTAATTTCTTAGGAAACTTATTTTGGGAGTTAAGACTAATAATCGAAGTGTTTTTGTATTTATTAACATATTTTGTTGGTTTGTTCATTATGACAATTATCAGTGGAGAGCTTTCAGAGTTCATAAAGGTGTACTGCTTTGCTTTTATTTAAACTTTTGTGTCATTGTTGGCAGAGGTATAGCTTTCGTTACGTATAGCCAATCATCGATCGAGAAAGAGGGAAGAAATGCCGTCATAAGTTACGTAACGAGTGCGTTCGAAACCTTTTCTCTGAATAAGTTGGCCCGTCTACAAAAAACGTCACTTTTATATTATAAGTACCAAATTTATTCAACCTACGCAATGCAGAATATAGTCAAAATTTATGTGTAGATATAATGTGCATTCTGAATAAGCGTCATATTTATGAAATTCATAGATAAAAAATTATTGCGAAAAAACCGTGTTACAGAGGCCCTGAATCTCATAGTAGGATACTGTGTAATGGTGAGCCTTTTGATGGGGGAAACCATGACTAGTAAAATTACCTGCTGCTTGGGAAGATCTGAATACA
>NC_090736.1:40138370-40140870 GCF_036898095.1 Palaemon carinicauda | reverse complement strand
TCACTTGCAATCCCAACAAAATTTTCTTTTACTAACTTCCACTCCTCCTCTAAATTGCCAGTTTCTCTTACTTTCACTTCGTCATATGTCATTTTCAACCTTTCCTGATATTTACATAGATCTTGAATAATAAGTTTAGCCATTGAAAATTCCTGATGAGAGAGAGAGAGAGAGAGAGAGAGAGAGAGAGAGAGAGAGAGAGAGAGAGAGAGAGAGAGAGAGAGTGTGTGTGTGTGTGTGTGTGTGTGTATTGAATCCAGAATTCCCTAATACGATTAAAATGCATTAATTTGCGAATACAACATTTTTCAATTGCCTAGTGCAAATAAAGTCCTTAAGCCATATATTAAGCCTTTCATCAGTATCGTTTATAGTACTTAATATTTCTGACCAGGACTTTTTAAAAACCAGTTAACATGAAAAGATCTATTATTTACTTTCAAATAAGCAGCGTTTCAAATAAAAAAGTACTGCATCGATTTATGTTACGCGTTCGTAATATTCGTAGTTACTTTACGTCGTTTGTGTTTGATATAGAAACACTCCTTTTATTACGAACAATCTCTTTTATCAATACACCTGTCTGGTGTCCACGTAAAATGAAGTACTTATTATTCTGAGAGTTCAGATTTATTTTGCAAATTGTTGCAAATGAAGATCATTCTGCAGCGAAATGAGAATATTTTTTTTCTTTTATTGTTATATAATGAGAGACAGTTATACTAGGACAAATTTACTTATTTCCTTATTTCCTTTCCTCGCTGGGCTATTTTTCCATGTTGGAGCCCTGGGTCTTATAGCATCTTGCTTTTCCTACTAGGGTTGTAGCTTGGATAATAATAATAATAATAATAGCAGCTACGGAGAAATGGAAGTGCCTGCTCCAGACATCGATGTTAATGGCGCCATTATTCTGAACAAGGTTCGATACAAGTCAGGACATGCATAACGTTGAAGCTAATTAATTATGACATAAATCCAAGTAGCATTTCTCTGCATTTCCTGCATGGACTGACATACATTGCTTCCCCAAAAGCAGATTTTGGAATTGCAATTTGTTAAAGAGAAATATCAGTTTTTTCTAATAAGACTTTATATGTTTCTTTGAAAACAGGAGAGAAAACTTGACCAAAATGTCCTGTTCAGTTATGTGAGTTTAATTGAATTTCTTTTATTTACTGTAACTTTAACTCTGAGTTTGCGTTTTTCTTTCTTTTCAAAAACTGAAGTTTGTTCTCTAAAAGCAAGACAAGTCCCATGTTGAAAAACACACAGCTTCAATGCACATACACCTTGAGGGTGAAGCTCGAACCTCTGCAAGGTCACATAGCTTCAGTATGAATGAAAACTGAAAGGTTTGGGTTTATTACACTAAACGCGAATGAAGCTCGAACATACAATATAGATATAATCATATTTACTGCATTAGAAAGAATTCCCTTTAATACAGGGGATGTTTAATGATAATGCTTGAACAGAAGAAACGACCAGGAAACTATCATTCTCAACTATGTGGTCTCAGTCATTTAGTTATGCAAAAAAGAAATACTTTTGTTTTTTATTCCTTTGACAACAACACTAGTTATTATCATTATTGTTGTTTTGATATTGATATTATTATCAATATTATTATTTTTATTATTATTATTATTATTATCATTATTATTACTATTATTATTATTATTATTATTATTATTATTATTATTATTTTGATTGTCTTATTATTATTATCATTGTTATTATTATTATTTTAATTGCATTATTTTTATTATTATTAGTATTATTATTATTATCATTATTAGTAGTAGTATTATTTATTATGTTTTATGAAAAACATAATAAAAATTAGTCCTGCTAAATTATTATGAAGTATAAAAATACATCCATCCAATATTTGTAAATTTTAATATTTTAATATTTTTAGTGTTGACATTTTTAAAAGGCATTTTAATCCAAAAATATTAAATTAGATCTTTTCTTTGTTTGTTTGTCGGGAAAAATAAAGCTTATCGTTAAGATGATCAACAGTAAATACTTGTTTTTGTTTACTTCAGATTATTTGTTTTATCATGTGAATGTTTTGAGAGTTTAAAAATTTCCAGGCACCCAGAAACGGTGGTATTTAAAGCATAGATTCTTTAAGGATTTCTCAAATATCTTAAAAGAAGCAAAAACAGATACTACGATAAACGAAATGGATTTTCTGTTTTAGTTGGAGTTCGGTTTATAAAGGCTGACAAGGAATACAGGGTCAGGAAAATATGGTTGTTTTGTAGAGAGAGAGAGAGAGAGAGAGAGAGAGAGAGAGAGAGAGAGAGAGAGAGAGAGAGAGAGAGAGAGAGAGAGAGAGAGAGAGAGATTTCACGCCCTATTTTCTAGTAGTTTTCAAGACCCTATATATTTATTAAATCTTGATTCGATAGTACCGATATAAAAAAATGTTAGGATATTGATCCTTAAAAATTTTACTGATTAATATATGGTCAATTAAGGTCTTGTG
>NC_090736.1:40111672-40138347 GCF_036898095.1 Palaemon carinicauda | reverse complement strand
TTATGTATTCATTACTTTTTAAGGACAGAATATATATATATATATATATATATATATATATATATATATATATATATATATATATATATATATATATATATATATCTATATCTATATATATATATATATATATATATATATATATATATATATATATATATATATATATATATATATATATATGTGTGTGTGTGTGTGTGTGTGTGTGAGAGAGAGAGAGAGAGAGAGAGAGAGAGAGAGAGAGAGACGTTTGCTGTAGTTTCAATCCTTTACCCACTTTCAGCAAGGAAAAGAAAACCTACAAAGATCAACAGTAAATAAATCCCAGTTCCAACCACGACTGAAAAGAATAAATCCTCTCCCTTCCTTTTTCCATCTTCCCATTTACACTTGAGAGATCCAGAGAATGAATCGGTGGAAGTGTCGCCGCAACACCTTTCAAGTTGCACAGTAGTGGAGCCAAAGACTCTTCTCCCAATGTTTCTCTTCTTCTCCCTGTGTCACTCCCTGACAAATAGAAGACTTTGGCCGGCTCAGGCATTTAACAAGCCTGGAGGAAATATTATGAAAAGAAATCGAAATTAGTTTTTTTATGAGAGAGAAGTTAGGTACAGCAAAGTGTCTTGTTAGAGAGAGAGAGCCTTATTGCCTTATTGCCTTATTTTTTGTTTGGGTTCCCCCAGGTCCCTCAGTGTGAGGCACCTCGTATATCCACCAGAGAGTTGCTAATACATCTTCCGGTGTATTTTGCATCTTCCAGTCTTGGATGGTCTGGGATGCATCTTAGGTATTTATCGAGCTGATTTTTAAACGCATCTACGCTCACTCCTGATATGTTTCTTAGATGAGCTGGCAGCACATTAAATAGTCGCTGCATTATCGATGCTGGTGCGTAGTGGATTAATGTCCTGTGCGCCTTTCTCAGTTTACCTGTAATGCTTTTTGGTACTATTAATCTACCTCTGCTTGCTCTTTCTGATACTTTAAGCTCCATGATGTTTTCAGCAATTCCTTCTATTTGCTTCCATGCTTGTATTATCATGTAGCGTTCTCTTCTCCTTTCTAGACTGTATAGTTTTAAAAATTGCAGTCTTTCCCAGTAATCAAGGTCCTTAACTTCTTCTATTCTAGCAGTATAGGACCTTTGTACACTCTCTATTTGCGCAATATCCTTTTGGTAGTGTGGGTACCATATCACATTGCAGTACTCGAGTGTACTACGCACATAAGTTTTGTAAAGCATAATCATGTGTTCAGCTTTTCTTGTTTTAAAGTGTCTGAATAACATTCCCATTTTTGCTTTACATTTAGCCAACAGTGTTGCTATTTGGTCGTTGCATAACATATTCCTATTTAAAATTACACCAAGGTCTTTAATTGCTTCCTTGTTTGTGATTGTCTCATTATTAGGTCCCTTGTATGCATACACCATTCCTTCTCTGTTTCCATATTTTATTGATTCGAATTTATCGGAGTTAAATACCATCCTATTTATCTCCGCCCATTCATATATTTTGTTTAGATCTCTTTGTAGTGAGTTCCTATCTTCATCACAAGTAATTTCTCTACTTATTCTTGTGTCATCGGCGAAACTTCTCACTACGGAGTTTTCAACATCACAGTCTATGTCTGAGATCATAATAACAAATAGCAGTGCAGCTAATACCGTACCTTGGGGCACACCAGATATTACCTGGGCTTCATCTGATTTCTCGTCATTTGCAACCACTATCTGTTTTCTGTTTTGCAGGAATTCTTTTACCCATTTTCCTATCTTTCCCACAATATTATGTTTTCTCATTTTTTTCTCCAATATGTTATGGTCTACCTTGTCAAAGGCTTTTGCAAAATCTAGATAGATCACATCTGTGTCTTTTTCATTTATCATATTATTGTATATGTTTTCATATCAGTTGGGTCTGTGTACTTTTTCCAGGTACGAAACCGTGTTGACCCATATTAAACAAATTATTTTAGACCAAATGGTTCATTATTTTCTTTTTTATTACCCTCTCATACACTTTCATAATATGTGATGTTAGACTAACAGGTCTATAATTGCTTGCCTCTAGTCTTGATCCACTTTTGAAGATAGGGGTTATATAAGCTAATTTATGTTTAACATATATCTCGCTCATATCTATACTCTGTCTTAGCAGTATTGCAAGTGGCTTCGCGATAGTGTTTGCAGTTTTTTTTAACAAAATCGCTGGAACTCCATCTGGTCCGGCTGCCGATCCATTTTTAATTTCGTTTATAGCCGTGACAATATCTGCTTCATTAATATCTATATCCGTTAGATATTCAACATTTTCTTCTCTCATTTCTGTTTCATTATTCTCATTCGCAATTCTTGGCGTGAACTCACTCTTATATTTTTCTGCTAATATGTTGCATATTTCCTTTTTTTCATTCGTTAGCCGTCCTTCAATTCTTAGAGGGCCTATTTCTATTCTCCTTTTATTCATCTTTTTTGCATAGGAGTAAAGTACTTTGGGGTTTCTTTTTATATTTTGAAGTGTCCTTTCTTCTAAGTCCCTTTTTTCATTTTCTTTCGACTGCATAATCTTTTGTTCTGCATTTTCTATCTTACATTTTATTTCCCTCATTTTCCACACATTTTTTTCTTTTGCAAGATTTTTCTTCCACTTTTTAATTTTCTGAAATAAGATCCTTCTGTCTCTTGGTATGCACGTCTTTTGTTTATTGTTTTTTTTTCGGTACATATTTTTCAACAATTTTCTCCAGTATTTTGTACAGTATATCCGTATTTACCTGTATATTATCACTTATAAATACATTTTTCCATTCTTTATTCAGTTCTTCATTTATTTCTGACCATTTTATATTCTTACTGTAAAAGTTATATTTTCCATATCCTTCCCAAAGTTTTGTGCTTTTATTAATTCTGTGATCACTTGCTTTGGAATGAACTATCAATTCTATGACATTGTGGTCTGAAATTCCCGTGTTATACACTATTATTTCTTTAACATAATTCACCTCATTCACAAATACTAGATCTAGGACATTTTCCTTTCTTGTTGGAATGTGGTTTATTTGTTGCATATTATGTTCTAATAGCATATCTTGAAGCTTTTCAAATTGCCTCTTATCTTCTGCGCTACTATTACTCTCTTTTTTATATGTATACATACAACCACTTTCTTCTATCCGTTCTTTCCAATCCACGAAAGGAAAGTTAAAATCTCCGGATAGGAGTATATTCCAGTCTTTATGGTTTCTACATATATCATCTATTTTTTCTATTATTATGTCAAACTCCTTAGTATTTGGGGGTCTGTAAACTACAATGTTCACTAGTTTTTCAAATTCAAATTCTACCGCAATCAATTCACATTCTGTGTTGCTGTATTTTTCACAGACTTTTCCTTGATTTATGTCTCTTCCATATATTGCGGTTCCCCCTTGATTCCTATTTTTTCTGTCTGATCTATAAGTTTGGAAACCCTTTATCTGGTCATCACTGCCAGTCTCTTGGGAATACCATGTTTCACTTATATTTAATATATCTATTTTTTCAATTTGGGTTAGTTCTTCTAGGAACTCTATTTTCCTTTTAGAGTTACTCGTGACTAAACCCTGTGCATTCATCACTATTATGGTTTGTGTCTCATTTCCATTATTTAATATTGGTAATACTATGGATTCTCCCATGCTTCCTTCCTGTTCTGATATGATGTTCTTTTCTTCATTTCTCGGAATTCTGCCATTAAAAAATCCAACTTTTCCATAATATTTGTTCTTTCGCCTTCATACTTATTTTTGTGTGTAACCCTGCAATTATCTCCATATCTGCACCAACCCCTGGCATTATATATGCATTCTTGGTAGTTGGGCTCTATTTGTGGAGCTTTAGGTTGAAAGGCCTTTTTTGGTGCATAGTGCGGTATATACGCGGTCTGCTTTTTTGTTTCTTTTTTTGTTTCATTTTTGTTTTTCTTTTCAGTTTGCTGAGTTTTCTTACTCTCATTCATAGTTGCAGGATGCATATATCGACATTTTTTGTTGAAACTGCATCCTTTTCCTTCTTTTAGGGTTTTGCATATTTTTGGATGGAGATCTCTGCATTCGTCTCCATATCCGTCTAAATACGCACATTTACCATATATTTCATAATTATGGCATATCTTTGGATGCTTGTAGTAGCATCTTTCGCCAAATTTGCAATTCCCTCTTTTCAGCCTATTACAGACTATATCTTTCTTTTCTTTTTTTTCTTGTTCTTGCTCTTCCCTAAAAGTATGTAGGTCCGGGTAGAGTCTCTTGGGTCTATTATTTGTTTCCATCTGATAATTTATTTCTTCATAAGTATGTTGTTGGATGGCATCATAAGTTATATCAATTATTTCCTCTGCATCCTTACACATATCTTGTTCATTTTTCTCTTCTTCTTCTTCTTCTTCTTCTTCTTCTTCTTCTTCTTCTTCTTCTTCTTCTTCTTCTTCAACTAATTGCAGCTTTAGTCTCGACTTAATTATATTTTCTATCCAGACTAAGCATGTTGAGCAGAATACCTTTGTGTCTCTATTTTTTATTTTTTGCTGTATTTCAGCACATGTGGGGTGTGTTGGAACATTACAGGCATTACATTTTCTAATCAGTTGTTGAGGATTATTAATGGAATACCATATCTTACATGTATTACACCATTTTGGCATTCTTTTTCCCAATGCATCAATCAGCATATTTACCATATTGGACTTGTTATTGTTCTTTGATGGAATGTGTTGATTGATGTAGACTTTCTTTATAAGTCTCTTTAACACTTGGATTTTCTTTGGAATTTCTTCAATTATTTTACTGATGTTTTCCGCAGATTTGTTCCAGTCTATTGGATCATATTGTTTCAATATGTCTGCGAATATTTTTCCGTCACACTGGTTGGAGTTGTTAGTGACATCTGTCGTCAATCGGTCGAGCTCCTGTTTCGCCAACTCATGAAATTTGCCTTTGCTGACTCCAGCGATATCTCTCCACGAGTTGCCTGTGTTATGCAATGCCATCTTGGTCAGATTTTTATTAATTCACAAGATAACTATCCTATGCCGACGATTTATCTCACTTTTCTGCCCTCAAACTAATCACCGACTATTCACGAAAACTTGTAGCTATATTTCACTCGATAGCCTTTTTGTTATCCGCGTTAAATCAGGATATTTTTAGGGACGCACAAGTGTTCACTTCACCGGCATACAAATACAACTCAGAGAGAGAGAGAGAGAGAGAGAGAGAGAGAGAGAGAGTGTGAGTACAATATCAACGGTTACCTTAATTGAGTCAAGAGAATGATATATATCTTTATAAATCTTGTTCTAGAAATACTAGATATTTTATGAAATTCAGGTATAAAAAGTCAAGAAAGGGATGTATATATATATAGATATAATTCTAGAAATAATATGTATATAATGAAGTTTAGCAACAAAATACAGAAATTCTCTCAGAGAAATTCTTCTATCAAAATAAGCCTGTTAACAACGATTCCTCTAATGGAATCACAGAGTAATTGGGTACTTCAGGTTTCCAATTATTTTAGGCAGCTTCATTAGTTTATTAACGTATTTTGTTTATATATTTCATTTGTGTATTTGAGGTGAATAGCCAGCACTTAAGATGAGTTCCTCATTTAGATATAAGTTTGGTGTATGAATTACGTAAGCCTTTCGTCGTTAATTTCATTGTATTTATCATTCAAGTCAGTATATGTGAATTTATGTTATTCTTAAGAATTAACTTTCTATTTCACGTATTTTGTTACAAAGTCTTACATAAGCTGTTTAAAAGTGTTGTATGATCCATAAGAGATATGAACAAGGGCTTATGTAAATCTTTTTCATATTATATGGGGTACTGCGCCATATTTGTAAGAAAATACGCAATTCTTATATGTGCCACAAGTTTTGGAAGGTTCTCGAAGACCCCAGTGTTAGATTTTACCTTTTTTTATTTTTGACGACAAAGGTGGGCGGAGCCAGTTGAAAGTGAGTTGCCTATATGTGATAGTTGATAACTCTGGCATTGTTAGGGGCCGGCCCCAATCCACAAGAATAATCTATTAGAATATTCAGGAAGTTACTAAGTCCATATATATGCGCCCCCCAGGGATGCATAGTAGCAGAAGAGACCCAGCCTGTCCTGTGAACGAGTCAAAGTACGTCCTTTCTCCCTCTCTAGTACCTATTGTGTGTCCTCTTCAAAGTGATTTTTTGCCACAACATAAATTGTTTGCTGAAACGATACACAAGACTTTAAGGGGATTTTAAATTTATTGCGTTGTGATGAGTGTTGGCATTGTGTAAATCTTTGTAACTGGCCCAGTGAGATTTAAAAGATTACGTGAAGTTAGTAAGTTTATCAGTTACTTTAAGTAAGTTCTTCAAGAGTTTAAACATTAGGGTGTAATTATTCTTTTGTCTTAGTGTAAGGTTTTATTTAGATTTAATTTCAAGTCAAAGGTTATATTATCTTTAGAGCGTAAAATTTTTGTCTTAATGTAAGTTTTGTTCAGACTTAATATTTCCAATAATTTATTTTTTTTTATGTAAATTCTTTCTAAGTGTTGTAACTTTTGTAGAATAAATTTACTTTTGGAAAGAGTGTATTATTTCAATCACCAGTGATTATTTCAGTACTCACTCGTACCCCTGTTAGACAAGTGTAGTAAGAGGTGGTATTGAATAATTCTTAGTAATAATTACCTAGTTTTGTTTTGAGTGTACTTAAGAGACCTTTGGATAATCAGTGTTTTCATATATAGCTGTGTGGGAGTTATATAACTGTCTAAGAGCTCGGGTATTAATATTTTCATGAGTAACAGATTAAATGTAAAAACAAACTGGTGAGTTTGGAACTCGAAAAGTTATGTAACATGCGATCCGTAATATATATTTTATATCTATATCTATCTATCTATTTATCTATGAATATATATATATATATATATATATATATATATATATATATGTATATATATATATATATATATATATATATATATATATATATATATATATATATATACATATATATATATATATATATATATATATATATATATTTATATATTACATGTTTAAAACACATGACCTAATAGGTCACTGTGGAAGTAGAAGCTAGTGTGAGAAGTGCTGTAGTCATATCATAGCAGGATGTGAATACCATATCTCAGCAATGTAACATTTTTCATGAAGAGTAAACACTAACCAGTCCGTGAGAAAGGTTGCTTGTGAGAACGGAACTGAGTATCTTCCGGTATTAATGTGGTGTTTATATAAATCCTTAAGTGCTGAAATAACTTTAACATGCATAGGGATATTTGTATTAGTTTTACTGGACGATGTCATACGGAATGGTCACCCGACCAAACCAGCTATACTCCTATGATGGAGATGTTAACACTGTTGTTCTTAAAGAATAAACCATTTTAAAGTTAACTTACTTGACTTTACTTGAAGATGTAACATAACAACTATAATACTTAACACATTTTAGATGACATTTGAAGGGAACCCAAATGTGTGTTAACAACAGTAGCACACTAATATATATATATATATATATATATATATATAT
Source organism: Palaemon carinicauda (assembly GCF_036898095.1). Lineage (NCBI taxonomy): Eukaryota > Metazoa > Arthropoda > Malacostraca > Decapoda > Palaemonidae > Palaemon > Palaemon carinicauda. The sequence continues at coordinate 40,130,751 of NC_090736.1, read as the reverse complement.
ATATATATATATATATATATATATATATATATATATATATATATATATATATTATTCTTAGACAGGATATATGATGTATGTTCTATGATGTATGTTACTATAAATGCATCCAAATGAACATGTTACTTCTATTATCTTACGATAACATTTCAGAGAGTGAAAACGGAAATATATGCTTTGTTATTCCTTTACATTTATTTCATTAGTTCTACATTGAACTATGGTATCATTATATCATTTGAATATGAAGAACAATGAAATTGAAAGGATTAATGCTAAACATTTCAGAGAGAGAGAGAGAGAGAGAGAGAGAGAGAGAGAGAGAGAGAGAGAGAGAGAGAGAGAGAGAGAGAGATATTTAATAAATTTATTACGCCCAAAGACGTCAAACAAAGTTACATATTGGCAGTTACATGCATTACATCAGAAATAAAAAAAAAAAACAGCATTGAATAAATTGAATCATCAGTTTAACAGTTAAAGAAATAACATATATGAGATCGCATTCCATTGTCACAACAACTGCAACAGACAGTTTAGCAGCCACCAAAGTGTGGATGACGAGTCAAAATTAAGTCTAGGTGGTCATCTTTAAGTAAATATTGACAGATTTGAAGTAAATTTAGTCCTTGAGGTAACAGATTCCTGTCAGCGGGGGTAATGAAGGCAGTAGTGTTCAAGGTTATTGGCATTAGCAAGGTTACACAGTTTACATGAGGTATAGTGTGGTATATCTAGTGTCTGTCCAACTTGCCACACAGGACGATATCCTAACCTTATCCTGGCACTTACAACATTATGCCTAAGCACCATGAGTCCACGTCGCCGGTACTTGTGACGGCTCTGCAGAAAGTTATCATGATGTTGTATGGAAACACTAGTGCTCCACTCTGCATCCCTACGCTGTACTGTACAGGCAAAAGCTGCTGAATATATTCTATGTTTAAGGCAGCAAAGGGAGGGCTCAACATTTCTGTCATCAAGGTCCAGCGTGCAGGCAGCTTTAGCAAGACTGTCCACCATGTCATTCCCAGCAGGCCCAATATGGGATGGCGTCCACATGAAGGACAAAACAAGCGAGGTATTGTAAGCAGCAGCGAGTTGACACAAGATGTCTCTCAATTGTTGAGAGTGTAGGCATTTAACAAAAAAACATAAATTCTCTCTATTAATGGAGGTAACATGAGTTCGGTCTGCATGTTGACTATCCGAGTGGAAGGAGGGCATCCTAGGATAAAACTCATTACTCTATTTTGGAACAGTTCTAGAGGTTGTAACGCCTGTCTTGGTAATTGAATTAAAGCAGGAGATAAATAGTCAACAACTGACCTGAGAAAGAGGATATAGAGGGTTTTAGCCACAGGGATAGCTATACCTGTGGCCCTGGTGGCAAGCCACTTGATGGGAGTGAAGCGAGGCTCCGGTCGATCAAGAAAGTTTTTCACCATGGGGTGGATTCGTTGTCGTGTAGGTATAGCAGGGGTGATCCTGACTGGTGCACCTAGATATGTATACTGTGTTCAGTGAGGTATAATATTCCCACCCATAATGAACACTGGCAGGTCTCGGAGATTCCTCGCAGAGAAGATTCTGCTTTTTTCTGGGGAGAATATGAGGCCACAGGAGGTACAGGACTTGTAGAAGTCTTGAAGGACACGCTGAAGTCCTCGAGGGGTAGTGGAGTGGATGCAGACATCATCAGCATTGCAGTTTACAGTGGTTCCAGGGATAGCAGGGAGGAGAGACAGTACACGGTGCATAAGTATATTAAAAAGAAATGGGCTCAATACACTGCCCTGAGGTGTGCCAAGCTCAAAATTTTCATAGGACCCTTAAAGAAAACATGTGATTTTCTGTTACTGAGGTAACCGTTTATCCACTTCAGAAGGTTTCCTCTGACACCAAATTCGACAAGCTGATCAATAATTATATCCCTGTTGGCTATATCAAAAGCACTTTCGAGGTCAAGGAAGGCAGCTACACTGTTGGAGGACAATTGGGAGTAGAGTTTAGCTAAACAGTGATGAGTACTCCTCTGTGTAAGAAAGCCCTACAAATGGGGAGAAAGTTTTTGTTGTTACTATTACATTAGCCTGGTTAGTGATATACGCTCAAACACTTTACTAAAATAGGAGGTGAGGGAGATAGGCCGGTATTTATCAGTTCCAGGCTTTGGGATAGGAATAATTGTGCTAATGATCCAGGCAGCAGGTACATATCCATGTTGGTAGCAAAGATTATACAATTGTAGAAGAGGATTTCCAGGAACCTTCTGGAGGAGACGAAGCACTTGATAAGTAAGGCCATCATCTCCAGGAGCTGAATTTTTATTTCCCATAACAGCGCGTCGCAGCTCATCCTCGGTGATCAGCTCTTTGTCCTCCTCGTCTGATTCCAACAATGTAGCCATCAGATGAAGGTTGCGTAAATTGCTCTGGGAAGAAAGTGCTTCTTTGATTTGTACAGGGAGATTACTGGACCGTGACTGTGTTGACCAAGTAGTAATGAGATCCTGGGCATATGCTTGTGGACTGTAATGAAGTGCACATGTGGTTTTCTTCTTGACAGTCCTTTTGATGAGATGCCACATTGTGGTTAATTAGGTCAGTGTATTTATATCATGACTCAATGTAGACACACTTCTGGAGAGCAACTAAATCATCCCTCGCCTACTGATATTAAAGTAGATGATTAGGTGTCGGTTGTGTCTGAAAGGCAAGGCCAGCATCGGCTGGAACTCTCTCTGCTTACTTAATGCGTTGATCCAAGGTCCAAGCATGGGCAACAAGATGGCTTTTAATGTGAGGTCTGGCAATATATAGTTGATAGAAGTCATGTATAGCTGTTACCAAAGAATTATACAGGTGTTCTGCAGAGTGTTTATCAAAGGTAGGTAGGACAGAGGAGATATATGAAACATATGTTGGGCAGTACTTGGGTGGAATGGTGATGTGGGTATGATGATAGGGGTCACTTGGATGAGTCTGTATTGCGTACTGTAGACATAAGGCAACATGGTCAGAAAAGAGCGAGGGAACAGAATGACAGGATACAAGTGATGCCACGAGCCCAGATGTAAGGATATGATAAAGAGTGCCCCCCCCACACCCCCAGATGTGTGTGGCACCACCTGTATCCCAATGGGTTAAATGGTAACGATGGATGTAGTTGAGCAGTGGAACTCCACTGCGGTTTGGAATCGGAGAGACATCACCGAGATCTGGGTGTCTGGCATTGAGATCACCCATGTAGATCATGCCAAGGTTTTTAGGTGTAGGAAGTGCTGAGAGGTTGATTAAGCTAGGGGCAGAGTAAACATTGCATAATCGAATATGACATCACCTATCTTAACCTGAAAAAGTCGGAAGGTCATGTTAATATCTGCTGATGAGCGAAGGAGTTGATGAGGGAGAGTAGAGTGGATGTAAGTAATAAGACCATTCTTGACATGATGTACATATGAAACATAACTGGAGAATGTTGGAGCTTCATCACCTGGCTGATCACCAGCAAGGAAGGCTTTTTGAATAAATATTACTTATGGGTAAGGGCAATAAACATTTTCCTTAGTGTAGTGAGTCTGGAGTATTGTCTAATTCCAAGGGCATTCCATGAAAGGACAAGTAGTTGCATGAGTCTAGCGAACTGTACCCTTAACGCTGCGAGACACAGGTCGAGCATGTACCGGAAAAGCAGCACTGATAGATGGTGCACCTAGTGTAGGAGGCTGAGCTGGCAGGAAGCCACTGACCCTTTCAAGACAAGAGGCAACAGTATCTAGCTTCTCAGTAAGTGAGGCAACAGAGGTTATGAGAACTTGTTGTGCCTTGACTAGTGTGTCGAGGTTACTTGCAGTGGTAGCCTGCTGAACGATCAAGCTATCGAAGTGTGCATCAATAGCATCAAAGCGTGTCGTTAGTGCTGTACAGTGCGATCCCAAGGCAGCAACAGCCTTACGAAGTTTTGAAATTTCAGCTGATTCAGAAGGGCATAACGAGAAGGTTGACACTGGTTGTGGTGGTGGTGTCAGTGGAAGTGACTGCGTGGCAGTGCGCGACCGTCTGGAACATCCATGCCAAACATTAACTCTTGCTTCACCACAACGAGGGCATTTCCAATGCACAGTCTCTGGAGTTGATGATGATTCTGACAATGAGGTGGAAGCATCAGTAACAGGTTTACAGTATGGACAGGTGCGTGTGGAATTGGCTGCAGCACACCAGGCACACTTAGGTGAGGCAGAGCAATATCGGGAGATATGGCCAGTACCCCAGCAGTAAAATCAGTTGGGCTGATCATCCTTCATCCTGTGTAATTCACAAGGAGGGAGGCAAGGGAGGAAGGAAAACTCATAAACAGATGGTGGTGGTTCTAGTAGACTCCATGTGATGACAATGCGATTAATAGGGTTCCCATTTTGAAGAAATCTTCGTGTACTGTATACACCAGGAAGTTCCTTAGCAACGATAGGGTCTGCTTCAATAGGGTAACGAGTAATGAGATATGTTAAATACTTACGTGGTCTGTCTATTGAATCTTGAATATCGAGGCTTATGGACAGAAATTCACCACCCTTCACCCTGCCAATGATGTCCTCACGACTCCTTGTAATATATACAAATTTAGATGTGATAGCAGACATCTTTACCTCTGCCAGCTCCTTATCATGATTGAAGGTTTTGTTTACTTCAGTCAGCCATCGTAGTTTAGTGTCAGTGCTCAAATTTTCTTTGAAGACCAACCTAGCATATTCATCACGGGGAGCAAAAGTTGAGGTAGCAGAGGAACCACGTCGTGTAGGGGGATGAGGCAGAGTGACATCACTCTTTTGTCTAGTAAAAGACTCTTGACATTTGGATGTTTTAGCAGCAGGAGACTGTGGAGCACTTCTAGTATCTGACCCATAATCCACTGGGCGCTTCATGGGGGTATTAGCAACAGTACTGGAGGGCTTATGAGGAAGAGAATGTGTGAGTGGTGGCCAATGAGTTATATCTACATCCTCATCATCAGTCAGGTGCAGATAATTTTCAAAGAGAGAGAGAGAGAGAGAGAGAGAGAGAGAGAGAGAGAGAGAGAGAGAGAGAGAGAGAGAGCGCACCACGTATATATATATATATATATATATATATATATATATATATATATATATATATATATATATATATATATATATATATATATATATATATATATTTACTTCCATGATTACTTGTTTCTTTTAAGTTTTCAGTTCATTTGAAAGAATATACTTATATATGAATTCTTATGTGATCTGATTTTCAGTACATCTGGTCTTACTTTGTTCCAAAAGGAGTTATGAATGACACGAGTAAGCCATACAAGCATCTTTCTCTCAAGGGCTTATTTTGGAATCTCTTTTAATACGTAATTCCCCTTTTTGTTGCTTCTTATTCAAAAGGCACAGTGAATGAGCGTCAAAGAGGTACCGCTAGGCTACATGATCTGAAAGCAGGAATATTGACTCAAGAAAAATACGTATTAGAAATTTAAAGCTTCTTTCCACGTGCTCCCTATTGCTCGGGAAGAGGTTGGCATATTGGGGGGATATAATTTGAGTATCTACTAGTAGGGTTTTAGTGGCCGATGTTTTAACGTCCTTGACTGGTGAACCTCACCATGCTTGTGAGCTAAGGATGGAGCGTTTGGGGGATCCTATAAGTCTATCTGCTGAGTCATCAGCAGCCATTGCCTGGCCCTCCTTGGTCCTTGCTTGGGTGGAGAGAGGGCTAGGGCTCTTATCATATGCATATATGGTCAGTCTCTTGGGCAGTGTCATGCTTGAAAGGACAATGTCACTGCCCCTTGCCTCTGCCATTCATGAGTGACCTTTAAACCTTTACTGAATATTAAATCAATCAAGCATTGGATTTAAGTGTTAAATCTTTCAGCTTTTCGATATTGTTTAAATCTTTGCATCTTTCAAAGATAAAGAAATCGTGTGAAAATTCCAGGAATATAAAATCCTAATGGAAGTTTTCTTTTCTTTTGGAAAAGAAAAACAAGAGGCTGTTCATGAATATTAGGTGAACGAAGACAACAATGAGCAGTGACATCCCCGAAAAAAGTTTGGTTTAAAGTTGATATTAAATAGATTGGCAGTCTCCTTTGTCGAGCAAGTTATTTTTCAGCTAGGCAAGAAGAGAGCAGGATTATCATAATGGATTAAAACATTCTTTTTAGTCACGAGTCAAAGGACTTGAAAGTCGTCTTATGATTGAAGATAATTTTCCATCTTATCAATTTTGAAAATAATAGCTTAATAGAAACAGGAAAAAAAGCAGAGGCTACGTTTAAAGATGTTCTCGTTGCCTTACAAATAGTTAAAAACAAAGGAAGTCCTGTGAGATGTAACTTGAGGAAAAGTGTAAACTTGTTATCCGTATAGGGTAATTTTTCCAAATAGTAACCTTTTTACACATATCTTGTGGTCATCACGTTATTCCTTGAAAAATTATATATATATATATATATATATATATATATATATATATATATATATGTATATATATATATGTATATATATATATATATATATATATATATATATATATATATATATATGTATATATATATATATAGATATACATATATACTATATATGTATATATATATATATATATATATATATATATATATATATATGTATATATATATATATATACATATATATATATATATATATATATATATATATATATATATATATATATATATAGATATATATATATATATATATATATATATATATATATGTATATATATATATATATATATAGATATATATATATATATATATATATATATATGCATATATATATATATATATATATATATATATATATATATATATATATATATATATATATATATATATATATAAGTAACTAGCACTCATGATTTCAATCAATGTAAATATCAAACACAATAGCATTTAATACCGAATTCTATCTTGGGAATATATATCCATCGGAATTCATTTTATGGTTATAGCTTCTGGCCAGGCAGAGATTCGAACCCATGCCTATTCAACAGAAAACCATGCCTGCGAGGACTCTACCAACTGAGCCATCAAGAGAGATATAAGTTTATGAAAAGTCACGGTACAGAATCCTGTTGATTTCAGGAATCTGTTCGTAGACTTAAAATAAACCCATCCCCGCCATGATAGCTGAATTGTGAGTTTGCAACACGTGGTTATTTGATGATGAATATATATCACTTACAGTCGGGATTTCAATCAATGTAAATATCAACCACAATGACCTTTAATATTGAATTCTATCTTGGGAATATATATATCCACTGGAAATCACGAGTGTTAGTGATATATATTCATCATAAAATAACCACGTGTTGCAAACTCACAATTCAGCTATCATGGTAGAGATGGGTTTATTTCAAATTTATGAACAGATTCCTGAATTCGACAGAAATATGTATGGTGACTTGTCATAAACTTATATACCTCTTGATGACTCAATTGGTAGAGTCCTCGCAGGTGTCGTTTTTGGCTCCATAGGCAGCGGTTCGAATCTCTGCCTGACCAGAAACTATTACCAAAAAAAGAATTCCAGTGGATATATATTTTCCCAAGATAGAATCCGGTATTAAATGTCATTGTGGTTGATATTTACATTGAATGAAATCACGAGTGTTAGTGATATATATTCATTATAAAATAACCATGTATTGCAAACTCACAATTCAGCTATCATGGTGGAGATGAGTTTATTTCAAATCTATGAACAGATTCCTGAATTCGACAGGAATATGTACGGTTACTTGTCATAAACTTATATCTCTCTTGATGGCTCAGTTGGTAGAGTCCTTGCAGGCATGGTTTTCGGTTGAATAGGCAGGGGTTCGAATATCTGCCCGGCCAGAAGCTATTACCATGAAATGAATTCCAGTGGATATATATTCACAAGATAAAATTCGGTATTAAATGCCATTAAGGCTGATATTTACACACACACACTCACACACACACACACACAAACACACACACACACACACACACACACATATATATATATATATATATATATATATATATATATATATATATATATATATATATCATCTCCTACACTTACTGATGCAAAGGGCCTCGTTTTGATTTCTCTCTATGTTGAGCTTTTAAATCAGTACCTCTCCATTCATCATCTCTCACGTCACGCTTCATAGTCCTCAGCCATATAGGGCTAGATCTTCCAACTCTTCTTGTGCCTTTTGGAGCCCAGTTAAAAGTTTGGTGAACTAATCTCTCTTAGGGAGTGTGAAGAGCATTCCCAAATCGTCTCCATCTAACCCTCATCATGATCTCATCCACATAAGGCACTTGAGGAATCTCTCATATAGTTTCATTTCTAATCCTGTCCTGCCATTTAACTCCCAATATTCTTCTCAGGGTTTGTTCTTAATTCTACAAAATCTGTTGGATATTGTTTCATTTTCATACTATGACTCATGTACATTCAGTAACACCGATCTCAGTAAGCTGATATATAGCATAACTTTTATGTTATTTCAAGTGATTTTATTTCAAATTTTTTCTTAACCTAAACATAACCTAGTTTGATTTTTATTAATTTTTCATTAAACTTCAATCCTAAAGACCCTGTATTAAAGATCATAATTTCTAAATATTTAAAGGATTCTACCTCATTAATCCTTTCTCCTTTCAATAATATTTCATCTTTAATTGCATATTCCATTCTCGTTATCTCTGTCTTTCTTCTATTTATTTTGAGCCCAACCTCATGTGATATTTCATGCATCGTGGTATGCAAGTTTTGCAAGTCCTGTGGTGTTCTGCTGATAAGGACAGCGTCATCAGCATACTCTAGGTCAGCTAGTTCTCTATTATCAATCCAGTCCAATCCTTCTACACCATCCTCAAATGTTCCATGCATTACAACATCCACGAGGGGATAAACAATATAGGTGACAACACATTTCCTTGGAGTAATCCACTGTTCACTGGAAATCCATTTGACAGAACTCCATTAACATTAACTTTGCACTTGCTATGCTCATGAACAGACTTAATCAAATTTACATACCTAAGAGGACCATCATAACGCATGACTCTCCACAAAATTGACCGGTGCATACTATCAAGGGGTTTTTCATAGTCGATAAATGCCATCAAAAGTGGATTTCTATATTCTACACATTGCTCTACATGTCTCGAAATGAAAATTTGTTCAGTACAACTTCCACCTTTCCTAAATCCTGCTTGTTCATCTCTCAGGTTTTCTTCAATCTTTCTCTAATCTCTTTAGAATAAGCATTCTATATGATTTCATGACAACTGGCGTAAGTGTGATGCCTCTGCAATTATTGCAATCAGTCAGATCACCTTTTTGTTCTTTTTTCACCAGCACTTCTAGCTGCCATTTATCACTTCTACAATAAATCTTGTAAGTATTCTGGGAGTCACTTCATTCCCGTCATGTCCATGGGGATTTCCATCTCTTGAATGTTTCAATGATAGCTTTGAGTTCAAAAGAACTTTATGCATTCTTGATCACATGAAGGTCTTCCTCATCTTCAGGAATATCAATCAAATTATTCCTTTCATATCTCCTATTCATAACCTCACTAAAGTGTTCAATCCAAAGTCGCCTTTGTTCATCTTCTGTTGTTATGACAGATCGATCTCTCTTTTTGATGCATATATGCTGCTTCTTCTTTTGTCCCGTAGAGATTTCAATAATAATTCTCTGAGCAATTCTTACTTCATATCCACTCGCTGAATTCAAAGCTTTGTCAACCTCACCTGCTTTCCTTCCTGAATATTCTCTCCAGTCATTTTTTGGCATTTCTTTTGACTTCACAATCAATACTGGAATACTTTCCCTTCTCTTCCTTGTAATTTTCACTATTTCCTCGAAAACTTTCATAAATAAATTTCTATCTTTGTCTTTTTTTATAGTATCCCAAGTATCGTTTGATATATATCCATGGCTTTATATATATATATATATATATATATATATATATATATATATATATATATATATATATATATATATATATATATATATATGTATATATATATATGTTATATATAAATATATATATATATATATATATATATATATATATATATATATATATATATATATATATATGATAAATTTTGCACATTTTTACGTGTTTTTCATATTCAAATAAGCCATATATATTTTAGATATATTAATGTCTGGATTCTCTTAACGACCTCGGGATCAGAGCCCCAGGCGAAATCACACAAAGACAAAATTTATCATTAATTGAATGCCAAGTAACAAACTACCAATTAGCTACGATGGTGAAGATGGGTTGATTTCAATTCTAAGTACAAAATACTTGAATTCGACAGGTATAAGTACAGTAGAATTGTCATTGACTTTTTATCTTTCTTCGTGGCCAAATGGGTTAGTCACTGTCTATATAAGCTTGCCGACCAGGGTTTGATTCCCGGCCGGAGCCAAGCTCTTGTCTTTGTGTGATTTCGCCTGGGGCTCTGATCCCGAGGTCGTTAAGAGAATCCAGACATTAATATATCTAAAATATATATGGCTTATTTGTATATATATATATATATATATATATATATATATATATATATATATATACATATATATATATATATATATATATATATATATATATATATATATATATATTAATATATATATATATAAATATATATATATATATATATATATATATATATATATATATATATATATATATATATATATGCATATATGTATATATATATATATATATATATATATATATATATATATATATATATATATATATATATATATATACACACATATATATATATATATATATATATATATATATATATATATACATATATATATATATGTATATATATACATATATATATATATATATATATATATATATATATATATATATATATATATATATAAATAAATATCAACAACAACAACAAATGCAACTTTTTCTACTTTACTACAGGACAAAAGCCTCCGACATGTCCTTAGTCATATATGTTTGGCCGTTTTCATCACTACGCTAGCCACTGCGAATTGGTAATGGTGGAGCCTTTACTTTGATCACTCATAGGAAGCCAACCTAGTATGAATGGCCCTTACTAGTACAGCGTTGCTGATCGTGACGAAACTAATCCTTTCACCCCGTAAAGATAACCCCATTCAGGAGAGAGAGAGAGAGAGAGAGAGAGAGAGAGAGAGAGAGAGAGAGAGAGAGAGAGAGAGAGAGAGAGAGAATGTACAATGTATAATCAGGTATCAAAGAGACTAAAGATAGTAGTTCGCATTTTAGTAAAATACCTTGTTGGGCTCAAGCCATGTCGTGCTGATGGAAGTTCCTTAAAGTAGCTTCCTAAGGGATATATGTACTACAGTGATATTCCCAGAGAATTTTACCTTTAGGTATCCAGAATTTTAACTCCTGGCACGAATATCCTTAAATTTTCTCTCAAGGATATCGCATAATATCAGGGACGTATTCTTGACACGTCTCATAGCAATCTGCACCCCTAATAGCGTTTACGCTTCGAGGAGTTGTGGCAAAATAAAAGGGAGCCGTATCAGGGCTACCCCGTTCTCGTACTACTATTGAGTTTGATAACAGCACCATTCCCACGATGGTGGACATTCCTTTTTTTGTAGCGATTTAGCTCGGTGTATTCCCTGGTGATCTAACTTTTCGATCGTTTTACAGGATTATAATTATGCTTTCTCCATCTTCTTCTGCCTCTGGAAAGTTAAGTATCGGGTCTTTACTATGAGTATATTTTAGCTCCTGTTTCACAATGAAATTAGAGTATTTTATTGTGCCTAAGAGCTATACCAATTACTGGAGGTGCCATGGGCGCCGTCGTTCGTTAGACATGTGTTATTTAGATAGCAGAATGACTTCCAGTTTTAAATAGCCTTATTTAACTATTTTAATTATTTAGCTATTTAGGCAATTATTCTTGTAAAGATTTGATAATGTGCATATCTTTTTCCTTTTTCTCTGTCGATCGTATAGTTAGAGTTTCGGTGATTTAGGTAACCGAAATCTCATCTAGCCTAGGTAAACTAACCTAGACGTTTTACTATACGCTCAGACATTCCCCGGTTACCCTCGTGTATTGTTTTCATTCAGTGGAGACTGATACCTCCTAGAATGTTAGGAAACATTACACGTCTCTTCGGAGATTTAAGGGTAATCTCTTTCCCTCTGAGTGTAGCCTCAGGCTACAAGCCTAATAGCTGTGCCTTGAATTTTATTCAGACATGGCTAACTTAGGGCTTGTCCTGCCTCTTCCCTTAACCGTTGGTTGTGGTATACCAGCAGGTTTTGGGATTTAGTCAGAATCTCAGAGTATTTAATCTTATGGCAGCGACCTGCCGGCGGGGCGAATGGGTTGTAGGATACCATCATTCCCCTGCCGGCTAGGTGGCCGGCAATGGAGGTTAGCCCTCATTAGCCGCACTCGAAGTTATGGTAGGATACCATCTTCTCCTTGCGTCTAAAAGACTAGTCCTGTGCCACAGTACTCTGGGCTGAAGAGTAATATTCTTTAGCCTAGGATAACGTGGCACTGGAACTCTGTATCTTTTTTGTTGAGAGGAGGTGGCAGTGTCGCCATCCTCTTAACTGTATCGGCAATCTCTGGGATGGAGAACTGAGCCTCTCCTGTCACCTGGTATTCTGCCGATACTGAAACAGAGTTTCTTTTAACAGGTGGTAGGACTGACAATTTTGCCAGTTCCTTTCACACTCGTTACAGGACCCTGTTCCCTACCCCTCTGTCCACTTTTGATGGCTGAGCCATTGTCTTTCTTTAGGCTGGCATCTTGCAACCTTACCATTGCCGGTAGGTTGCCAGAGCCAGCCAGACTCCCTCTCTAGCCATGACTTTGGCTGACAGCAAGGCATACTGCAGCCAACCACATCATCTGCCGACTGCTATGGTCCCTGCTGTTAGCTGATGACTGCCGGTAGGTAAGATGGCTGCCGACAACTGGAGACTGTCGGCAACTGCCGGTAGCTGGCGGCTGCCGGCGGCCATGATGGCCGTGAGTGGGAAGTCTCTTCTGTCCCCAAGGTTCTTCAGTCCTCCCTTGGACTGCTGCTACAGGTTCTGTTGCCGGGGTACTTTCGGCAAGGCCGGCAAAGATAGTGCTGACTCAGTTGGCAGCCCGCCGACTGTATTGGTACTGCTGCAGGCTTGCCGGCCGGCAGTGTATCGGCGGTACCTTGCCGGCAATAGTACTGTAGCCGCATGGAAGCCTGAATGGTACATTCTCCCCTTCTACTAGAACCCTCTTTCTGGAGAAAGGCAGACAAATTAGACTTTTACATCCCTAATTACTGTATACATTCACAGTGAGGAGTAGCCTTTTTTCCATGCTATCTCTCTCTGTCTCTCTAGCTAGCATGCCGGGTTATGACGGCAAGACCTAGCTATGCTGGAAACACGCTGGCTGAACTACTGTATATGTTATACAGGTAGCCAGTATATCTGCAGTATAGATTATACTGCAGATAGAAAACTACTTTATAGTTTATACTAGTAGTTATTTCAAATATATTTTGGATATCCAACTCAGGCATTTGCTGAGCCCAATCCTATATTGAATGAATATGATTTCTTCAATATCCTGATTAGAATCAGTATTAGGATTACCCTACAATATTAAACACTTCAAGGCAAGAGTAATACACTCCTAACCCTTAAAGGGTATAGCCTTTATCCTTGAGTCTCCCTGATCAGGAAACTCTATATTTTAATATAGTAGGAAGACTACAGCAAATAGGCTGAGTGGGATATACAAATATATGTCCTTATTTTCCTAGTCCAGCTGGCTTCATGCTATATGGACCGTACTATCATATGTTACTATGAAGGCAGCACAATGACTAGACTACAATACATGATGTACAGTAACCAGCAAATTGCAATAAAGACATACTGCAATTAGAAAACTACAGTACCATTATACAGTAGTATTTTCTGACATACCTTTGGTACCCTTGTATGAGTATTCCGCTGGTACCACTCATATATTGAAAGAATGGTTTTCTTCAATATTTTGATCGAGAATCAGTCATCCTGACCGCACAGTATTAACATTATTAACAGTGATTTGATACTTCTCTACCCCTAGGGGTAAGAGCCCTTCTACTTGGAGTTACTCAATAGAGAAATCTCCATGTAGTTAATACTGAGGGGAGGCAACAGCATTTGCTCACAGGGGTACACAAGTATGTATCTCCTACTATCCCTTTATAGCTTACTATCCTAAGCTACTCTATTGTAAAGGACATTTGCATGTTGATTGTCAAGGAGATAATCCATTGTATACTCATTTGGTTTTCCTTTCTTTACAGGAGGAACACCAGGTATCTTGTGCTGCAGTCCTCTGCAAGGCCAAGAGTAAGTATTTTTACGGTCATAATACTTGCAGGTTTCATGCCCTCCGCAATATTATTTCCAGATCCCTACATTATTGGAACCCACAGGTTTGCTATATATGTTGGACATTAATGTCTGAAGGTTTTGAAAATCTCAAGTCTACGGAGATTAGGGATAAAGCTCAATATAAATTACGCAACTGGGTGAGAGGCTTTCAAAAGATCTCTCCGGGACCTTTCCTACCTAATGATAGGATGCGTTGAGCTACTATTTCCGGAAGCAATTGAGGATATAGTACTGCCTCAGGAGCCAACTACATCCCCTGACAGCCAGAAAACCTTTGGGATGGAGGGCAAGAAGTGCCCCAGGGTAGAAGAGAAAAATGTTTGTCGGAATTTCCTCCGCCTATGCCGGCTATAGAGCCATCGATGTCGACATCTTCGTCTTCTACCCCTCTATTGGATAATGTGGTACAATTATGCATCCAGCTGAAGAATCAAATAGAGAGCTTTCATAAACAAAACGAAAAGCAGGAAGTAAAACACTAGATAGAGCCTCGTAAAGCTTCTCTTGTCGTTTTCCAGGGGTCAGTCAAACGACCCATGAATCAAGACCTACCAACATGCTCCATAACCAATCCCTGGAGGTTTGTGGAGCAGATGCCGATTTCAAATGGCAATCTCTTTATCTCAGAGAACATAGGTGCTGTTCCTTTGGACAAAATTTAATTTTGGCCAAGCTTTGGTGCTTTCCCTAATTGTTGGGTTCGACTGAAGTACGAACCAAAGTCAAGAAAAGGAACGGAACCAAAGGAGGTCATGATTCTCTAACATGATAAGGCACAGACTATCCTTTCAGGTAGTCTTAAAAAGGCGGGTTATTCAGAGTCGAAGGTATTCTCACTGAATAACAGACACCCTTCTTTTCTTGCTCCTACTTCGCTCTCATTCCCCTTTATGGGAAAGGCATTTACTTCTGTTGCCAAAGCGGTAGAGGCGGGTAAGCCATGTCCCACACTCGATGAGTGCAGGCCTTTATCACCAGCTTTTCCAGGACAGGAAAACGATTGGAAGGAAGTCCATTGGACATTTTCAGTAGGAAAATTAGACAAGGATGTCGCAAGTCGACAATTCAATGTATGTCTTCTTAAATTGTCTGAGTTGCTCTTGTATAATGAACATGAGTCAAAGGAGAGACTTGCGACATCCCTTTCTCTACAAATCTACACTGAGTTGTGTTCGACCTACGAAAATACCCCAGACATGCTCATGGTCATAGCCAAAATGAATATGTCTACCTTGGTGAAGTACCTTTACGCCTTTATGAAGGCTAGGCGACCATGTAGAGAGTTTGTGTTCGCTGCTGCAACAGTGAAACACGAAAAAAGTAAGCTAATATCTTCCAACATCTGGGGTAAAGACCTCTTCCCACACGAGGTCATTAAGGAAGTAATTAAGAACGCCACCATGGAGAACATAAGTCTTCTTCAAAAATGGGGCATTCCTTCAAAGAGAAAATCTTCCGTGGTTGTGGGTCCCCACCTAAAAAGAACATAAAAAATGCTGGAAATATCAGGGCTGCTCAACAACAACCCACTATTCCAGTGACTACGATGCTACAGGCAGATGGTCAAAAGTCTAAGCCTACTGACTATTCGAAGCATAAAGACGCTTTGGCTAGGAGGAACATTCCCTCAGGATCGCAGGACCTTCGATCCTTCGGTCCAAAGCCTATTCAAGATGAGCCATTGATGGGAAACAGAAATGTCCCTACCATCGTTTCCTTACCTTCTCCTACAGTTAAAACCCTCCTGGATGAGTATACCTGAGAGCTATAGAGCATACAGGTGGTAAGAAAACCATAGCTCATCGAGTTCCAGGGAAGGCTGTTTTGTGTTCACAAGAAGGACTCAAGAAATCTCTGAGTCATTCTGAACTTGTCTCCACTCAAAGAGTTCATAAAAAACAGCAAGTTCTGAATGTTAATCCTTCTGAACATATGGACCTTGTTCCAATTAGGGGTGTTCGTAGTATTGTCAGACCTGAAAGGTGTCCTTCGGAACCTTCCAGTCCACCATCCCCCTTCCTCCTATCTAGAATTTATGTTACAGAGAGTAACATTCATCCTAGGAAAGATACGTGTCGGACTCACAGTCCTAAGTATCTTCATAGGATTGACGAACTTAGTCACATCAAAGTCAAGCCTAGAAATAGTTCAGGTATTAATATACCTGATCGAGAGGCTGGGGTGGGCAGCACCCGAAGTGTATGGCCAATGTGCATTCAAAGAGATGGCACTGTTCCCGGGACATCACAGATGCAAGATAAGCTTCTAGAAGTCTCGACTTTCTCCAGCTCAGGGGTTTCGATGGTTAAAAAACCACCGAAGCCCTCAGTCACATCAACTCTCCTTTCCCTTGGGAATATAAAAGGAGCTCGTGAGGTCTGTCAAGAGACTCAGGTAATCAGTCAGATATCCATAATACCAACAGGGAAAAGCGCTAAACTTTCCCCAGTTCGCAATAGTGACAGACCTGGTGCTAAGGGCACACCCGAAAGATGCGTTAAGAGCCTGGAGAAAACACGCATCAAACGCTTGAAGAGATAAAAAAAGACTGAAATCGGTCCCTCTTTAATCGCTACTCTAACAAAAATTAAAGCACGAAAGTCCCAAGACTGTGCTGGTCCTTTCATGAGTGGGGAAGCCCCCTCCACATAGATCAGACTCCCTACGACTGATCTGGGACACCGAAGCGATAATAAGACATCACAATCGAACGTCTCATACAGTCTTGGTGAAGTTACCCATCCCTCTCTTAAAGGGATGGCACCTACCAGCAGTTCATTTACAACTGATCCACAATGTGATGGTGGATACTCTATTTCAATCCAAGCCGATAGAGTTGGAATGGTACATGGACGCAGACATATTCCCTCCCAGATGGGAACAAGTCCCAGAACTGCAATTCGACCTCTTCATCACGAGCGTCTTCAAGAAACTACCTCGCTATATAGCCCCATACGAGGATCCTCTATTGGGGCTGATAGACTAGATGAGGCTCTGATCCTAGGTATATTTCCGAAGGTTCAGAAATTAACTGCCTTCGTTTTATCACAGAGAACCCAAACCCTTCATTTCATGATTTTCTCGCTCTAGCGGTTAGAAAAAGGTTTGGTATCTCAGAAGGTAATAGAGAATTCTTAGAAGAATACAAGGCCAATTCAACTAGAAGACAATATAAGTCTTCCTGGAAAAAGTGGGTTGCGTTTGTCAAAGCAAAAGGACCGAAAGAAATTTCAATGAACTTCTGTCTGTCCTTCTTTGTCCACCTTCATAGCCAAGGTCTGGCGGCCAATATGATAAATACGTGCAAGTCAGCCTTGACTAGGCCTCTCCTATATGCCTTTCAAGTAGATCTGCCGAATGAAATCTTTAATAAGATTCTGAAGGCATGTGCTAGGCTTAGGCCCGCAGTACCACCAAAGCCCATCTCTTGGTCTTCGGACAAGGTCTTACATTATGCCTCATCTGTGAACAATGAAAATTGTTCTCTTAAGGATCTAACCCAAAAGGTTATTTTTCTGTTTGCTATAGCCTCTGGGGCTAGAGTTAGTGAAATAGTGGCCCTATCCAGAGATGAGAGTCACATTCAGTTCACAGAAGTGGGAGAACTTAATCTCTTTCTTGATCCATCCTTTCTTGCTAAAAACGAGCTACCCACTAAGAGGTGGGGTCCCTGGAGAATCTGCCCTCTGAAGGAAGATGTCTCTTTATGTCCTGTAGAGTGTCAAAAGGTCTATCTTCGTAGAACTTCAGACTTCAGGGGAAGACAGCTCTTTAAAGGAGAAACTTCTGGATCAAACTTATCCCTAAAACAACTAAGGGCGAAGCTCACCTACTTTATTCGTAGAGCGGATCCGGACAATACTCCCACAGGTCATGATCTGAGAAAGATTGCTTCATCACTGAACTTCTTTCAGTATATGGACTTTGAGCGCCTTCGTTCATACACTGGATGGAAATCATCAAGAGTGTTTTACAAACACTATGCAAAACAAGTGCATGAACTGAAACATTTCGTAGTGGCGGCAGGTAGTGTATTAAAACCTGCTCCCTAATTACTGTGGTAAACAATTAATGGTTTGGGACCTCACATGTCCTTGCACATGTAATGGATGAGAATCATCCAGAGTGTTCTACAAACACTTTGCTAGACAAGTCCATGATCTGAAGCAATATGTGTTGACGCCAGGTAGAATATTTAACCTGCTGTCTAAATTCTACGATGAACAGCTAATTGACTGGGACTGTCAATTAAAGGGAGAAGAGGTCATCCTTCCTAGGTGTGACTTCTTTTGATTAAGTGTTACCATGATAACACTAGCTCTGTTCAAAATCCCAGGTGTGGAATTATACAGATAGCACTAGTGCCGGTGTACGAGGTACACAGTGCAGATAGAAGTAACCAGTAAAGGAATTATGAAGAGAAATTGTTTTATATTTTTTCTTCAGTCTGAGAGTGGCACTCATCATTTCTTCCTTCAAGAAAGAAATATAGTCTCTGTACTCGCTACAGGTATAATCCCATTGGCATACTACATTCGTTTTACTAAACATCTCTTTTAGTCATTTA
>NC_090736.1:40089172-40104172 GCF_036898095.1 Palaemon carinicauda | reverse complement strand
AGTGCAAAGGAAAAGTTGGCTCCTCTTAAATGAAGAAAGGATATACGAGTCGGGGAAAATACAGTAGATGCAAGAAAAGAATTCCAAAGCCTCTCAGTAGAAATAAAGATGAATCACTAAACATCTGATCCGAGGATTGACTGATTAACTGACGGATGAATTCAGTTCGAGTATAAAAGAGTTCCAGGTGGAATTGGAAGTTCTTGTTTTCCTCTGTCTTCAGATTCGTGATATTGTCATTAATGCTACACTACAAACTCCACATAACATGAAAAGAAATTTGTGAGAAACACAAATAAATTCAGATGATTTATGTATCCATGGCATGGTTCAGTAACATAAGCTCGGTAATTAAAGCCATTACCAAGGCCGCTGTACCATGTGTGCGCAAAATATTATTTTCACCGTTATTTTATAATTGCCTAGAAATGAAAGTGGATGGGTAGAAATAGTGTAAGTTTACATTGTAATGATGCAGAATTACGTTCAATTCAGAGCACCTCGTTAAGACAGACAGACAGACGTGTCATTCTTGTTGAAATATACAGTACAATATATTGATGTATGACTTTCTGTTTTTCGATTTAGTTTTTCCAAATCGAGATCTGATGAAGATTCCTTTATGAATGGACATACTCCTTTTGGAACGGTTATATAATTTTGCTCAAATCTATTGTATATGTCGATATCTATCTACTTATTTATCTAACTATCTGTCTATCTATATCTATCTATCTATTTAATTTAGATACTGCAATACTTATGCAAGTTATATTGATGAATGATATTTAGGTTTATTGTACTGAGATGAATGAAAGTATTCCAAAAGAATGTTGAGATATCTTAGATAAAACTGAATGTCCCGTTTTTGTATACAGAGACTGAATATGTATTTAAGTGGGTGAATTTTTTGGCAAATGATGCTTTACTTCTAAACAACATAAAAACACGTAGTAGAAGAAAATTAGCTAAAGAAGAATAAAGAATGAACCAATGAAAAGCATAAGGAAACAAGGCACTATAATTGAATTTGATTCGTAAAATGATGAGATTATAAAGATATATAAATAAATAACAAGAACCAAGAAAATGAAGTAATCAGTCAACATCTAACCTATCTGCCAAACCCCACCTCCCTCCCCAGGTAAGGAAATGAAACAAGGAAACAAAAAGCCAAAATATTATGAAAGAAAGCACGATAAAGAAATGAAAATCGTCAAGATTGAGATAAGGAAAAACGGAATGATAATTGCAAGTAGTAACAATGTAAAAAAAGTGGGAATATTTAGCCATGCCATGCAAATTGTAGAAATAGGAAAGTGAACAGTACGTCACCCAAGAAATATTAAATAAACAGAGCTATCAATAAGAAGGTGGAACCAAGACACAACAAAAGAATACAACAGAGGGGGGAAACGAAGAAAATTTAGAGGGGCAGAAAAGTAAGAATATGGACAGAGAACACTAAATCACCACGCAGACAGAAAAAAAAGAAGTCAAAGTAATAGTAATGAAAGGTCCAATAAAGGTTAATAGAAAAATAGACAGGTTATACAGAATTACCAGACATTTTATAAGAGAATAACGCAAACTAGATAGAAAATATGTTATGAAGAGAAACAATAAAAAATATAGGTGGTGGCACTAAGTCTGGCCAGTCTGTTTGTCAATAGAGTCAGTGCCTCACCGCAACTGCAATTTTCTTGATTAAAATTGACGCTGGAAGGCTTGCCGTGGCACCGCTAGACATTACGCCACAATTTATGAAGCCATAGAAGCAGTGATGGGGATTTGTGCGGATTGTAATGGCAATTGTTTTCGTCGTATATTTCGAATCCGTCTGAAACTGGACCGAAGCCTTTGATGTCGCAGGAATTGAAAAGCAAAGGAATGAGAGTGATTAGATCGAACGTGTTGGCGATGCCATTTATCAACCAAAACCGGCATAATAAGCTAAACGTGTCAATTGAAAATGGTGTGTTACGAGATTTTGAGAAAATGCAGGACCATGTAGTTACCCTGAATTATTTTTGCATCTGTATCAATTGGAAAAAAAAAAAAGAAAAAAAAAATGGGTGAATAAAAATATTGGTTTTTAAACCCATTAATCATATTAAAACTTCAACTTTACTTCATCTACGGAAACTTACTCGATTTATTTTGTGCCCTTTTAATCACCTGGTCTCGAACTGTAAAATTTGCAATATCTTTATTGTAGCGTAAAATGATCAATATACACTTAATTAGGACATATTTTCCCATCAAATTATGTTGGGGGAAACGACATTACCTGCATTTGATATTAAACTGAATTTAAAACCCATCTGGCCAATTTAAAACACAGATAAAGATTCAAAGAGCAAATTGAAAAAACGAATCAGAAAAACAAGTTGTTGATGAAAATCATTACTATCATCATTATTATTATTATTATTATTATTATTATTATTATTATTATTATTATTATTATAACTAGCCAAGCTACAACCCTAGTTGGAAAAGCAAGATGCTATAAGCCCAAGGGCTCCAACAGGGAATAATAGCCCAGTGAGGAAAGGAAATAAGGAAATAAATAAATGATGGGAATAAATAAACAATATATCATACTAAAGACAGTAACAGCGTCAAAACAGATATGTCTCATATAAACTATTAACAACGTAAAAAAAAGATATGTCGTATATAAACTATAAAAAGACTAATGTCAGCCTGCTCAACATAAAAACATTTGCTCCAACTTTGAACTTTTGAAGTTCTACTGATTCAACTACCCGATTAGGAAGATCATTCCACAACTTGGTAACAGCTGGAATAAAACTTCTAGAATACTGTGTAGTATTGAGCCACATGATGGAGAAGGCCTGGCTATTAGAATTAACTGTCTGCCTAGTATTACGAACGGGATAGAATTGTCCTGGGAGATCTGAATGTAAAGGATGGTCAGAGTTATGAAAAATCTTATGCAACATGCATAATGAACTAATTGAACGACGGTGCCAAAGATTAATATCTAGAGCAGGAAAAAGAAATTTAATAGACCGTAAGTTTCTGTCCAACAAATTAAGATGACAATCAGCAGTTGAACACCAGACAGGAGAACAATACTCAAAACAAGGTAGAATGAAAGAATTAACACACTTCTTTAGAATAGATTGATCACCGAAAATCTAGAAAGACTTTCTCAATAAGCCATTTTTTTTTTTTTTTTTGTGCATTGAAGAAGGCACGGACCTAATGTGCTTCTCAAAAGTAAATTTGCTGTCGAGGATCACACCTAAAATTTTAAAAGAGTCATACAAATTTAAAGAAACATTATCAATACTGAGATCCGGATGTTGATGAGCCATCGTCCTTGACTACTTACAATCATACTTTAAGTTTTATTAGGATTCAACTTCATACCCCATAATTTGCACCATGCACTAATTTTAGCTAACTCTCTATTAATGGATTCAGTAACCCCAGATATACATTCAGGGTATGGAATTGATGCAGAGAGAGTAGCATCATATGCATATGCAACAAGCTTGTTTTCTAGGCCAAACCACATGTCATGTATATATAGTATGAAAAGTAAGGGGCCAAGAACACTACCCTGTGGAACACCTGATATCACATTCCTATACTCACTATGGTGCCCATTAATAACAACTCTTTGAGATCTATTACTTAAAAAATCAATAATAATGCTAAGAAACGACCCACCGACTCCCAACTGTTTGAGTTTGAAAACAAGGGCCTCATGATTACCACGGTCAAAGGCAGCACTAGAATCAAGGCCAATCATACGAACTTCCTGACCACAATCAAGGGATTTCTGTACAGCATTGGAGATTGTAAGAAGGGCATCACATGCTCCAAGGCCTTTACGAAAACATAATTGCAAACTAGGGAGTAGATGATTACCTTCAGCAAACCTATTAAGACGTTTTGCCAGAAGACGTTCAAAAACTTTAGATAATATGGGAGTTATGGAAATTGGGTGGTAATCATTGGGACTTGAGCTACCACAAACACATTTACATAGAGGAGTAACATTACCAATTCTCCAACAAGTGCTAAAAGCTCCTCTTCTTGCTAACTTGCGCAAAATAACAGATAACTTGGGAGCTAAGAAATCTGCTGTCTTTATAAAAAAAAAACAAAGGAAAAATACCATTTGGGTCTACACCTCCATAAGCATCAAGGTCCACCAACAGACCTTTAATTTCACGAGATCGAAAAGCTAAACTAGTTAGTTTAGCCTCAGGAAAACAGGAATGAGGATGTTCAATTTTTTCATTACTCTGTTTACTGTCAAAAACATCTGCCAAAAGGGTTGCCTTTTCCTTTGGACAGTGAGTGACTGCGCCATCTGGTTTAAGTAAAGGAGGAACTGTTGCATCTACACCAAAGAGTGCAGATTTAAGGGTAGACCACCATTTATGTTCCTGAGTTGTACCAGAGAGTGTTTCTTTTATGGTTAAATTGTACTCCTTTTCAGTTGAGGCATAAATTCTCTGAGCAAAAGCTCGAAGCTGAGTGTAGTTGTTCCAGGGCAAATCTGATCTGTTACCCTTCCAAAGGTGATAGGCCTCCTGCTTCTCCAAATATGCACGTCTACAATCATCATTGAACCACGGTTTGTCCTTCACTCGGTACCTTAGCACACGAGAAGGGATACGCCTATCAATTATGTTGACTAGATTCTCATTCAAAGGGAGAACAGTATCTACACTACTATATAATTGTGACCAATTCAATCACAAAAGATCATGAAAAATCACATTCCAGTTTGCTTGGGATTTCATATAAATTTTACAAGAGTATGATATATCAGGGACAGGCTGCTCAGTCTTCACTACTAATGAAATTAAGTCATGATCAGATGTCCCGACTGGAGAACCAACCTTACTAGTTATAACGCCAGGGGAGTCAGTGTATACGAGGTCCAAGCAATTACCAGACCTGTGAGTAGCTTCATTTATGATTTGCTCACAGCCTGATTCAGAGGCAAAGTCTAAAGCTCTTAAGCCATGGCGATCGGTAGGAGAGATAGAACTTTACCACTCCCTATGGTGAGAATTAAAATCACCAATAAAGACAAAAGAAGCCTTTCTATCATCTTTTTGTATCTTAGCCATAATGGTAAGAAGACAATCGAAGACAGAATCATCCATGTCTGAATTTCGGTAGATCGAACACAAATAAAAGTTGTTATGCTTGCCACAAACTTTTATTACCTGAATCTCATGACATATACATTGATAGCAGGACTTAGGAGAAGCAGGGTACTCGGTCCTAATATACACCGCCATTCCTCTGGCCCTAGGGATGGCATCACGTTTCAACATTATTGGTTTCTTAAAACCAGTTATAAGGAGCTCAGATGAGTGCCTCATATTAGAAACCAAAGTTTCTGAGCACAAAAGAATATCATACTGTTTGGACGCAACTGTAAGGTCTTGAATATTTGCATGAAGACAACGAATATTGCAATACAGAAGACGACATTGACGAAATCTAGGACGTACTGGTCCCGGATTTCACTCATTGTATCCAGACAGCATAAGAATTAATAGAAATAAAAAAGACATACTTAAAAACTAGATTAACAAGAATTAGAACAAAAACAATATGTACAGAATTATAAATAAAGTGATCGATGATACCCATAGACTATAGTAAAAAGTCGGAAAAACTGGTCAACATGTAGGAGCCGATACACCATGCAAGGCTAAATACCCTCCAGGATAGCCACTTCAACTGAAGGGAGGACAGTAAGGATGGTTTTAAGAAGAAAAAGAATCTGAAAAATGAAAATACAACCTCTTGATAAACCACCAGGCATCCATGGCCCTTCTATTAAGCCTGCCCAACACACCATTTCAAAAAAAACAAGAGGAAGAAAAAAAAAATAATAAGATAGAATAGTGTGCCCGAGTGTACCCTCAAGCAAGGGAACTCTAACCCAAGACAGTGGTAGACCATGGTACAGAGGCTATGGCACTGCCCGAGACTAGAGAACAATGGTTTAATTTTGGAGTGTCCTTCTCCTAGAAGAGCTGCTTACCATAGCTAAAGAGTCTCTTCTACCCTTACCAAGAGGAAAATACACTGAACATATTGCAGTACAGTAATTAACCCCTTGGGTGAATAAGGGTTAAGTATCTCATTGTTGTCAAGTGTATGAGGAAAGACGAGAATATGTAAAGAATAGGCCAGACTATTCTGTTTAAGTGTAGGCAAAGAAAAAATAAGCCGTAACCAGAGAGAGGGATACAATGCATTACTGTCTGGCTAGTCAAAGGATCCAATACCTCTCTAGTGGTAGTATCTCAACGGGCGGCTGGTGCCCTGGCCAACCTACTACCTACAAATTGTTAATTTTTAATTCCATTAATCACTGATAGAACTTCCATGTTTGTTATCGACGCAAATTGGCTCCATTTACTTTGTGCCCTTTAAATCATCTGGCTTCAAAATGCAAAATTTACGATAACTATTTTTGGCGTAAATCTATCAATTAACACTTAATTGGGAGATAATTTCCCATAAAACTATTTAGGGGTAAACGACATTAACTGTATTCGATATTACACTGAATTTGAAACTGCCTGTGACCGACATGAATTATAAAGAGAAAGATCCAAAGAGCAAAGTGCATCTGATAACCACAAATAACTTAATTTTTTTTTATTATTCATGAGTAAAGGCTCTTAGGTTTGTCCATTTACTTAATTTTTATGGTTTAATGTGAAATAGAAAAAGAAAAATGAGAATAAAAGAATTTTAACCATAGGTTGTTATAAAAACTAGGGAACCAGAAGCAAAAGGAAATTAAGATCCTGGCCGTTGAAAACAAACAACAAACAAACAACAATAAACAAACAACAGACAAAGAAACAAATAAGTAAGCAAACAACAACCAACACAAAAAAACAAACAAACAACAAATTAGGATGGAATTACTGAACTGTCTCATAGAAGGAACATATATATAGGTCTAGATAATATGCTGCGATTTTGTTAGCATTCCATGGCGATAGAAAGGTTTGAATCTTGCTGGTCCACTCAAAATTTCCCTTAGTTATTGTTATCATTGTTTAAAATTGTCAGTCATTCTTTCTAGACAAAAGATACAACAAAATTCTGCACAATTTTAAGGATTACATAGTCAGGCACAAAAAAAAAAAAAAAAAAAAAAAAAAAGGCACACAATAGAGAGGTCGATAAACGGAAATATGTTATTTCTGTAATATAATTTCTTATTCCCTTTGAAAGCGTTATTAAGTCAATTTCCTGCCAAATGGTACAGATAACTGTAATGGCATCTGGTGGTAATTCGAAATAATTGAAGAAGAGCTTTCGAATCCGAAGAGTTATAAGACATTCGAGGACAGTTTGAAATGAGCCAGGTCTTAAAGTTAGAGATCATGGTTAACACGATCTAATGTCAGCCACTGAATAACTAACCAACCTGGCACACCTCCGATATTGAATCTGACCAGAATAATTACTGCATTATTAAGTCCTTTTAAATCCTACCATCATATCTACAGAATGGATTGCAGAAGAGATTTCCAAGGTCATTTCGCCTTCACAAAGTATGCATTCTTGCAACTGAAAGAAGAGGTACGTTAAATCCAAGAATTTCATATCCTTTAGAAAATAAATTGGATTTCTTTTTGAAAAGAACCATTTAAAGAACGTGTCTGTTTATGAGATAAAGTTTTTAAAAAACGGTACTTCTAGTAATCTGAATGAAAAAAAAAAAAAAAAAACGAATTCCACTAGTTTGGGGGATAATTTAACAACAAAATTATCTTAACAAATAATATTGAAGACAGTCTTGGATCTACCTGCTAAGTCCCTGAAACCACTTGTCTGGTCCTCTCTGGTCCTTGCTTGGGTTGATGTCTTTGATATTTGAGAAACGTCCCTTGCCTCTGCAGCTCACGAGAGACCTTTAGTCTTTCTAAAATCGAGCAAAATGTAAAAAATTATATATTGAAATATTAATCCTCAACATTTTTCCAAAGCCTAATGATCATTTATGTATTTTAGTTTGTCTGATCCATACGGATTATAACTAGTAGAAAAAAAGTTGATATATGCAACTTTAGGTGTAGTGATACAACGGGAATGTTTTAACTATGTAAAAATTCAGCTGTAAAGAGTATATAGGCTATGATTTATATTTATCAATTATGACCGTGAATCGGTAGAAATGTGTGTATGTAGTTGGATGAACAAAAATTGCTTTAAGTAACATATGAGGACTCATATTAGATAAATCCTTAAAATGGTAATTAAAAAAACAAAAACACATTACCTGAAGGATGATTTATACTTTCATTATTGTTATGGCTAACGCTTATAGAAATTAATTTTTTATCAATATTCCTATTTTTGATATGAAAGATTTAAGTAATGCAAATCTTGACCCTTGAGAAATACAACAGTATTTAGATTTCAAAGAGAACTACTAAACCTGGCTTTGCCTATGATACTTCTTTCTCCTTAATCCAACTGTTTTTAGCCATTGTCCTGCGAGGTGCTGGCAAGGAACTATGCTATGATTTTTGCGTCGCTTTATCTATGTGTTTATAATATTCAGAGCAAATATTACTTTAAAATTGTTGATTACTAATATTATGTATACATTTCAACATGGTATAAAATCCTCACTCTGGTGGTTATAATGCCACTAGTGTTGAATAACGAAAGATAGAAATTTGAACTAATATATATATATATATATATATATATATATATATATATATATATATATATATATATACATATATATATATATATATATATATATATATACAAACACACACACACATATATATATATATATATATATATATATATATATATGTATGTATATATATATATATATATATATATATATATGTATATATATATATGTATATATATATATATATATATATATATATATATATATATATATATATATATATACGCACACGATGAGACTAATTAAATTTATTATTTGAAGATTACCAATTCATCTTCAAAATAATTAAAGTTTACATGAAAATGTATGTTTCGTTCACATCTTAATTGTTTTTTGTTTACTGAAGAAACGGAGCATTCGCACTTAGCAGTACATATATTAAAAAGCAAAATTTTACGGAATAACGAAAAGAAGAAATGATATAGATAAAAATAAAACTATTGAATTCTAATGGTATATGATTTGGAACCGAGGTTATGATAAAAAATTATCGATATGTTATTACATACTAAATACGTTAGGGGAAAAAGCCCCTTACAGAACAGAAAAGAAATATCAAACTGTTACAAAATATTAACCAGAAATATAATTGGCAAAACTCTTTCTGATATTAACAATAATTATTATTTACATCCGATGTATACAAGCAGACAAAATAAGAATAATTATGAAAAATAATTTTAATGTACAGAAAAAATGCAAGATGACCAATAGCTGCTTTCAGTTGCTGCAGAAACAGCAATGGCACAGAAGCAATCTGGCGATAGGCACCCTCATTAGGATAATTGTTATGGGGAGGACACTTTAATCACTCCTAAGCTAATGACCGGTTTCATTAATCACCCGTCTCGTTACAATTTGCGCTCTGTGTGCCATAGTTACAGAGGAAATCTACCATCAAGTAACGTACTAAGATATTTGATTATAATTAGTCTGTCTAAAAGGCAGTTTAATTCAATATCAATCGGATGGATCAAATATAACCTATTTACAGGTTTCATAAGCTAGAAGGAGTTAATATTCTTTTAACAATCTCGACTGCAAAACTAGGAATAAATTGATTATCAATTATTATTTAATATTTCATGACGGTTAATGAATATTATTTATGATAATATATCTGTTAAATTAAAGAAATTACGGACTAGCTAATCAAATTAAGCGTACTTTGCTCAGGTAAAGTTTCATTGCGTTTTTTAAAGCAAACAATTCATTTTACCTAAACGATTATGATATGAAAATTATCACGTGAGTCACAACTTGGTGCAGCATCTTCAATGGTCACAATTATTATTATTATTATTATTATTATTATTATTATTATTATTATTATTATTATTATTATTATTATTATTATTATTATTATTATCATACTGACCAAATTTTCATTTTGAAACATGTACAGAAACGCGTAGACTATAGAAATTAACTTTTGATGGTATTTGTGGACTATGGAGAAGCTTTTGATAGTGTACACTGGCCAATTTTCATGAGAGTCCAGCGTTGTTATGGAATTCCTCTTAGATATGTTAATTTGATTAAGTACGTTCATGAGCATAGCAACTGCAAAGTTAATGTTAGTAGCGTCCTATCAAATGAATTTCGAGTGAATAGGGAATATGTTGTCACCTATGTTGTTTATCCTCCTCATGAATTTTGTATTGCGTAGAACTGTTGGGATAGTGGAGGATGATTGGATTATATTGGTAAAAGGAAATTAGCAGAGCTAGAGTATGTTGATGACGCTGTCTTATTAGCAGAGCCTCACAGGTTGTGCAATACTTGTTTATCTGAATGCATGAAATGTCACATGAGGTTGAGCTCAAGATAAATAGAAGAAAGACAAAGATGGTGGAAACGGAATAGGCCATATAAGATGATATATCATTGGAAGGAGAAAGATTAATGAGGTAGAATCATTTGAATATTTAGGAACAATGACCTCTAATACAAGGTCTTTAGAATTGGAATTTAATGAAGTATTGAAAAAAGCAAATCAGGCAATGGGCAAATCGAGTGAAATTTGGAAATCAAATTGCCCGAAATCACATAACAAAATCTGTATATATCAGTTTGATGAGATAGGTGTTACTGTGTGGAAATGAGTCATGGTATGTCAATGAAACAATCTACACCAGATTTAGTAGATTCTAGAACAAAGCCCTAAGTATAATATTGGTAGTTGAATGGTAGAACCGAATCATAAATGAAGCTATAAGAGAGATTGCTCGCTTGACATATGTAGATTAGATCATGGTGAGGGTTAGATGGAGATGGTTTGAGTATGCTCTTCGCACTCCCCAAAGAGAGATTAATTTACCATATCGTTAACTTGGCTCCACAAGTATCTAGGAGAGTTGGAAGACCCAGGTCTTTATGACTGAGGATTATAATGTGTGAAGTAGGAGATGGAGAATGGAGAAGTATTGGTTTAAAAGCTCAAGATACAGACGACTATTACCATTAGCTAAGTTACAACCCGATTTGGAAAAGCAGGATGTTATAAGCTCAAGGGATCTAGCGGGGAAAAATTCCCGGTAAGGAAAGGAAACAGATAGAATAGTGTAACTGAGTGTATCCTCAATGAAGAGGATTCTAACCCAAGATCAGAGAACAATTTTGATTTCGGATTGTCTTTCTCCTAGAAGAGCTGCTTACCATATCTGAAGAGTTTCATCTACTCTAACCAAGTGCTAAGTAGCTACTGAACCATGAGAGGGGAGTAATTAACCACAAGAGTGGAAAAGAAGCAGAATACAGGATATATATATATATATATATATATATATATATATATATATATATATATATATATATATATATATATATATGTATAAATATTTGATTATGTAAGAAACATCAATTTGATATCTTCACAGTTGATCTTTTAGGAAAGTGTTCTTTGAACTAAGAACAATCAATTTGATATCTTCACTGTTGATCTTTTAGGAAAGTGTTCTTTGAACTATGAATAATTCGAGACTTATTAGGTAACATTATCTAGAAACCGCAAAACTGGCATCTCATCCCTTAGCTTGGAGCATTTTCTTGCCGAGTATTTTACATCGAATGCTTTTGTGTCCATTTTTATTCCCGACTTCTATTGCCGGAAAGTCATGCAAGGGAGAGCAATTCTCTTTCTGCTCAGCCATATTTGCCCTGAAAATCAATTACCAGATGCCGGTTTTATTCTCGAAAGGAGGAAAGAAGAGACTCAGAGAATGGAATTGGAGTGAAGACAACAAGTGTCATGCTAAGATCAATAGTCATATGCATACCAGGAACAGGAGTTAAAATAATCGGCAAAATACAGAACAAAATATGAAGAAAAGAGAAGAAAATAATTCTTTGACACTTTTCATATCCCATGAAAGCACCTTTGGCATTTAAGGGTAAAGAAAGCTCTGTAAAAAAATATCTCATAAAGTTTAATGAGAATAATGCCATTGTGCTGAACAAACGTGACACTTGAACATTCGCAGAAATGGAAGGTAAAAAATCCTGACCGAAAATACTGCAAAGTGAATATTTATTAAAGTATCAAGTTAAGATTTCTGACTGAAATTTAATGCCATAACCCTTCAAGATAGATTTGCAAGCAAGATCATTATTTAGATATAAATGAGTATGAAAGTTATTCATTATGGATTTATAAAATGATACAGTGTTCAGAATAAGCTCGAAGTTTTTACATGCAACAGTCATTACAGAAATGTGAAAAATATTACTGTAAGCCAACTGTATTAGAAAACCCTTTTAGGAACTCGAAATTGATATATCTCGCTTATAGGATCCACCTATAATGAATTCTCGAAAAGTCATCATGATAATGCTACGCTAAATACACTTGGAATAAAACTCATCAATATTATCCTGTAAATAAGGAAATGAAAAAGATATTCTTATTACTTCCCATTGATAACCTACAATAGATCCGCAAGACCCATATCGGCCAATGGTAACGCATATGTGTAGACCGTAGACATCTTGCTCCGGGATAGATGACCGGTGGATAATACGGTATTCAATATAAATAAATTTCGCAATCATAGTTTATCGTGAAATATGTACATACCGCTTCGAGATTTATTTAGATTCTATTCTTATATGTTACGCAGAATAAATATATATCTAAATATTATCATTTACTGATTTATATATATATATATATATATATATATATATATATATATTTATATATATATATATATACACATATATATATATGTATATATATATATACTGTATATATAGATATATATATATATATATATATATATATATATATATATATTTATATATATATATATATATATATATATATATATATATATATATATATATATATATATGTATATGTATACTTTTATATATATATATATGTATATATATATATATATATATATATATATATATATATATATATATATATACATTCTTGATTATATACGTGCATATATAAACATGCCTAAATATGTGTATATATACATATACATGTACACAAACACACACACACACACATATATATATATATATATATATATATATATATATATATATATATATATATATAGGTTTATTATATATATATATATATATATATATATATATATATATATACATATATATATTTATATATGTGTATACATATGTATATACCCCTTTCTAAGTGGGATACTGAACGGGTGAAACGGTTTATGTATCGGCATGATTAGCAAAGCCATGATCAGGGTCACCCATATTAAGTTGGTTTGCTCTGAGCGATCACACAAAAGTCTCCCACCACCACCACTCTTGGGGAATGCGCGAGCGTGCCAGAATCATCTCCATCTACCCCTCACCATGATCCCATCCACATATGGCACTTGAGTAATCTCTCTTATAATTTCATATCTAATCCTGTCCTGCCATTCAACTCTCAATATCCTTCTGAGGTCTTTGTTCTCAAATCTACAAAATCTTTTGGATAGTGTTCCATTGTCATTCAACGACTCGTGTCCATACAATAGCATCGATCTCACTAAACTTATATATTGTGTGATTTTTATATGTAATTTCAGGCGATTTGATTTCCAAATTTTACTTAACCTAGCCATTGCCAGATTTGTTTTTTCCAGTCTGTTACTAAACTCTAATTCGGAAGACCGTGTATTGGAGATCATAGTTCCTAAATACATGAATGATTCTACTTCATTAATACTTTCTCCTTCCAATGATATTTCATCTTCCATTGTATACTCCGCTCTGATTATCTTTATCTTTCTTTTATTCGTCTTGAGCCCAACCTCATGTGATATTTCATGCATTCTGGTAAGAAAGAATTGCAAATCCTGAGGTGATATGCTAATAAGGACAGCATCATCAGCATACTCTAGGTCTGCTGATTTATTATTAACAATCCAGTCCAACCCTTCTCAACCATCTCCGACTGTTTTACGCATTACAAAATCCATGAGGAGGATAAACAACATAGGTAACAACACATTCCCTTGGAGTACTCCGGTGTTCACTGGAAATTCATTTGATAGGATTCCATTGTCATTACCTTTGCACTTAGTATGCTCATGAACAGACTTAATCAAATTCACATATTTAAGAGGAATTCCATAATAACGCAGGACTCTCCCCAAAATAGGCCAGTGTACACTATCAAAGTCTTTTTCATAGTTCACATATGCCATCAAAAAGGGATTTCTCTATTCTACACATTACTGTACATGTCTCAAAATGAAAATTTGGTCAGCACAACTTCTACCTTTTCTAAATCCTTCTTGTTCATCTCTCATCTTTTCACCAATCTTTTTCTCTATTCTCTTTAGGATAAGCATACTATATATTACATAACAACTGACATAAGTGTGTGCAATGCCTCTGTAATCATTGCACTCAGTCAGGTCTCCTTTTTTTTGCCATTTTCATCAACACTCTTAACTCCCATTCATCAGGTTTTGCCTCTTCATGTCAGATTATACAAAATAATCATATAAGTATTATTTCTCCATCTTCTGTTGTTATAACGGACTAAGTTCTTATTTTGATGAGTATATGCTTCTATGCCCCAGTAGTAGAAAGTTCGTTAATAATTCTATTAGCGATTCTTACACCATAGCCACTGAATTCATAGCTTTGTCAGCCTCGTCTGCTTTCCTGTCTAAATATTCTCTTCAGTCATTCCTGGCATTTCTTTTGATCTCACTATCAACACTGGAATCTTTAGCATGCTATAACTTGTATTATTCATTACTTCCTCGAAA
>NC_090736.1:40069172-40084172 GCF_036898095.1 Palaemon carinicauda | reverse complement strand
GAGGATGAGGTAAGGGAGGATGTTCCAAGTTCTCTCATCAATGAAATTTGTTCCAAGTGGGCAGATGTGCAGGCTTTTGCTGAAAAATACCACCCAGAAATTGCAGTAGCAAACCGGGCAGTGCATATGTTTAATGATAGTGTCATGTATCATTTTCGAAGAATACTGCAGAGGAGGAAGAAACAATTAACAATAGACCAGTTTTTCACAAAAGAAAAGAAAGCTGCTACATCAAAGCCTGTTTCTCCTCCAAAGAAGAGACAAAGAAGAGAAGAAACCCCTGAAATAGATCTGCCCACCCTTTCATTGGAGAGAGAAACAACTCCTGAAGGAGAACTACCCCGCCACATCATGGAAGGGGACTCTCCTTCCAAGCAGTAACCTCCCCCTTCCATCCTCTCCACATCCATCCCTGTATGCCATCGAACCGCTGCTCAAAGGTATGTTCACTACAGTACAGAAAATGGTTTAAAATTGTTTTATTTTAGTACAGTAAATGGTTTAAAATTGTTTTATAGGATTTTCTGACCAATTTCATACACATTTAGATAATTATTGTTGTTTAGGTACACGTTTTATTAATATTTTGGGCCTGTTCGAGTGCTTGGGAACGGAATAGAATATATACCATTATTTCTTATGGGGAAAAAAAATTCGGTACTCGAACAAATCGGAGGTCGAACACGGATCTCGAACGGATTATGGTCGAGTACCGAGGTATCACTGTATATATATATATATATGCATGCATATACATATACATATACATACATGCATAACACGCACACACACACACACACACACACATATATATATATATATATATATATATATATATATATATATATATATATATATATATATATATATATATATATGTGTGTGTGTGTGTGTGTGTGTGTGTGTGTTTGTGTATGTGTGTGCGTGCGTGTGTAATTTCATCGAGGTATTTGCGTTGGTAGTGACATACAACTATCACTTTGAACATCTCTCGGGATATTAATAAATTTAATTGCTAGCTACACTATAAATCAGTGTTCCTGAGTATCACTATGCAATTCTAGGCGTAATGGCTATGCATAACTTAAGCGTTATCTAAATAGCAAAACGGAACGCCTTTGTTTTCTTTTTGCTTCCTATAATACAAACCCTACATAATTAACTTCGTTGGAACACGCGCCAAAGTTAATGCATTTCCTTTTAAAAGGTTGATCTTATTTTTTATGCTGACGTCATCATCAATTCTTTCTATGTTATGTGAAAACGGGATACATGAAGTAGTTTTTATATTATCAAAAATGTTCGGGTATTATTTTAATGGTTTCGGGATAGGCTTATTTTCAATTATAAAGCAACATAGTATCGTAGAAAACCAGAACAATCACTTGTGAAAGTAGAATTAGTGTTACAATAAGAACAACACTGGCAATAATAATAATAATAATAATAATAATAATAATAATAATAATAATAATAATAATAATAATAATTTTCTTAGAATTGTCAAGAAATTCATGTTTTTATACTTACGCTTTTCAACGAGATAAAGAAAAAAAAAGTACTTCCTAAAAAAACATTTACTGCTAGGATCAGGAGCTTTCAAGCCATTGAAAGAAGGACGAATAAGAAATAGAAATTTAAAATGTTTATATACTGTATATAAATACATTTTTCTTGTGTAGCTATATTTCAAGACAACATCATCTAAAACAAGTCAAGAGCAGATTTGATGGTTCTGGGATTATACAGGGAGGCAGATCTGACAGCTAAGTAATTGAAAGCTATGCTCATGAGAAGTTTAATCCTACACCGCAATGGGTCAGACAGGTATCATACGATTCAACGGAAAACAGGAAGGAGATGGTCTCTCTGTCTCGAACACAAACGTTTTTTTTATGATTTCATTTATATAGTCTAAGTTTGTTGTTTCGTTGAATTGCCTAAGATCTAGACATTAGGCTTAAAGCTATTTTTTTTTTTTTTTTGCCTCAAGTTCAAACTTGCAGCAAATTCTTTATGCTCAGTGTCCTTTTATAGTTTTTATGTGAAATGTCTATTTTAATGTTGTTAAGATTTTTAAAGTATTTTATTTTAATTGGTCATTACTTCTTGTAACGTTTAACTATTTCCTTATTTCCTTTCCTTACTGGACTACTTTTCCCTGTTGGAGCCCTTGGGCTTGTGGCATTTTGCTTTTCCAACTAGGGTTGTAGCTTAGGTATAAATAATAATAATAATAATAATAATAATAATAATAAAAATAATAATAATATGGGTCCTTGCCAAACTGTAATTTAAGTTTTGACATAACTATAATAGTTAGTGACATTGCAGTCTATAGATATTTAATGGCGGTCTTGCTTGAAGCTAAGAAATGTGCAATATTTCACTCGAACAAATATGAGACAATTAACTGAGAAATGAGTGTGAATTAATTTCTCTCTCTCTCTCTCTCTCTCTCTCTCTCTCTCTCTCTCTCTCTCTCTCTCTCTCTCTCTCTCTCTCTCTTTACGAGCAAATTTAAGACATTTAACTGAAAAATGAATGTGAGTGACAATTCTTTCCCTCTCTCTCTCTCTCTCTCTCTCTCTCTCTCTCTCTCTCTCTCTCTCTACAGCATGCCCATCGCACCCCAACCGCTAACCCAACCTATAGCAATTATCTGCTTTGCTTGAGCGTCAGTTAACGTCAGGGGGGATAAAGTTTATAGGCGATGAAAAAAAAAGAAAACAAAATAATAGCAATAACAAAGGAGAGGGGCAAACGAAGGAGGGGTGCCTTTTTGCTTTAAAGTAACAGTTAAGCCTCTGACGACACGAAGATTCTATTCCCAAAACCATGAAGTCCAAAGGTCAAGAAACTATACGCAACGATTATTATATGTTAGGGTAATTGATGCCTGCGTTGCGAGGCATTATTCTAAATCATTTCTTGATATTATCAGTAATCGAAGCAATTAACTCATTAGTCCTCAGATGATTACACCGACTAAGAGACTTCAAAGGCAATGTCTTTTAATGATAGCCGGCGATTATAATGTTTCTGAGACACGATTAGTGTCTGATGCGACGAAGGAAAATATCCTATGAATAATTTACGCATTGTCTGTGCATTTGAACAAAACAAATCCAGCTCTAAACTCATAAAAACGGTGTGATTACGAAATTGCTGGATGAAAGAATTTGATAGAGAATTGTGTGGTCATGCGATGATATTAGATGGCAAAAAACTTAATATGCGAATGTTTGCTGTGATTTTTTTGAACTTTTGGAATGTAGATTACGCACATAAAAACTTGAGTGGTTGATTTGTGGAATGTGTTAAGTGCTGAAAAGTGTCAGTTGTAAGAAGGAAATACTTTATTCGAGGGAAAGGGTTTAATATTAGAAAAGATAATAATGGAAAAAAATAGCTTGAATTGTATATTATTATTATCATCATTAATTGCTAAGCTGCAACCCTAGTTGGAAAAGCAGGATGCTATAAGACCAGGGGCCCTAACAGAGAAAATAGCCATGTGAAGAAAGGAGACAAGGAAAAATAAAATATTTTAAGAACAGTAATAACATTAAAATAGATATTTCCTATATAAACTATAAAAAACTTTAACAAAACAAGAGGAAGAGAAATTAGATAGAATAGTGTGCCCGAGTGTACCCTCAAGCAAGAGAACTCTAACCCAAGACAGTGGAAGACCATGGTGCAGAGGCTATGGCACTACCCAAGACTAGAGAACAATGGTTTGATTTTGGAGTGTCCTCCTAAAAGAGCTGCTTACCATAGCTAAAGAATCTCTTCTACCCTTACCAAGAGGAAAGTAGCCACTGAACAATTATAGTGCAGTAGTTAACCCCTTGGATGAGGAAGAATTGTTTGGTTATCTTAGTGTTGTCAAGTGTATGAGGCCAGACTATTCGGTGTATGTTTAGGCAATAAATGGTAAATGGTTTTTGAATGAATAGCATGGCTGTAATTTATCAAGAAAGACTTTTTACAAAAATATATGAAATATTTTGAATTAGTGGAAAGGAATTAAATGAAAAAAGTCTTCATTGTGTAATTATCTTGAAGCCTTGAATCTAAAAGGGATTTAATTGTTAAATTGTTAAAGCGTTCCATGGTAAATTAAAATAATTTTTAGTTAGTGTTAAAGGTTTAAGATAAACAAAAATGTTGTTAGTGTTTGGAAAGAGCTTAAGGTAAAATAACTTCGACTGTGAAATTTTAGTGAGAGGTTTATAATTGAAATATACAAACACTGACACTTGATATTGGTTCATGTCTCTAGCAATCAGGATTAACTTCTCTAGTGACATTTAGGAAATTAATATCCTCAAACGCTAGAATAGTTAACGTATCGGACAATAATATTGGATTAATGTATCTGGAAATACTGCAGGATTAATATCACTGGAAAATTGCTCTTGCAACATTAGAGGATTAATTTATTTTGCAACATGAAATTATTATTAAGGGCCATGGTGGCTATTATAAATGTTCCTGCCTCGTCAACTGCCTGCCTGGTGTTCGAGTCCCGCTCAAGCTCGATATTTTGTTGTAGAATCTGCAAGCTCCCCATCCTTGTGAGCTCACCATAAGGGTTTTGAGGAAGCTTATAGGTTTACCTGTTGAGTCATCATCAGCCTCTAACCGGCCTTCCCTGATCAAAGTGGAGAGGGGTCTTTGGCCCTAATCATTTGTATATAGGGGAGGTAAAAAGGGCATTGTCCCATGCCTTTGTCATTCATGATCACCCTCTATAGCTTTTACAACACCATTGAATATGTTGCTTGCGATGTAATATGATTTATGTTGCCATTGGCAACTCAAATAGGGTAAACGATTCTGGCAGCGTTGCAGGATAAATGTCTATGGCAACATTATAAGATTAAATTTTCTATTAATATTGGAGGATTAATGTCAATAGTGTCTGGCATTTTATAAGTATAAGGTTTCTCGCTGCATAGTAGGACTAATGTTTATTACAATACCGTAAGATTAATTTTTTTGGGGAAAACGATACGATTATGTTTAGCACCGATGTAAGAATAATGTCTGTGGTAATGATACAAGATCAGTATCTCCAATAATACTATAATGAAAGCCTGTAGCAACACAAGGGGATTAATGTCTGGTAACACGATGGGAAAAGTCTTCATCAACACAATGGCGTAATGTTTCTAGTAAAAATCTAAAAGGAATGTTTCTATCTACACAAAAGTATTTTATGTAGGGCAAGGTTATGTAAATGATGCCTCTGGCAACATTAGATGATTAATATCTCCTACAACACTACGGGATTAATTTTTCTATGGCATCTGTGTAGGATTAATGCCCCTGGGAATACTATGAAACAGAAGTTCCTTTCAACACCATAGGTAACGCTATAGGATTCACCTGTGGCTATACGGTAGTATTAATGTTCCTGGCAGTA
Organism: Palaemon carinicauda; assembly: GCF_036898095.1. Taxonomy (NCBI): domain Eukaryota; kingdom Metazoa; phylum Arthropoda; class Malacostraca; order Decapoda; family Palaemonidae; genus Palaemon; species Palaemon carinicauda. Next base: position 40,078,738 of record NC_090736.1, on the reverse strand, counting down.
TCCTATAATAGGATTGATGCCTCCAGCAACAATATGTTTGAGTTCCACCTTTATGGTATTACGAATTCAGTGTTAATGCTAACAGCAATAAATTTAGGAATCATAGGTACATCTGGATACAGGGATTCATGGTACATCTCGCGCTGAAGAGGTACACTCAGCCAAAACCTTACTGCGCAGTGATTTCCTGTGTTTACAGATCAGCCCACCACATCTGCTATTTCTTCTTACACTTTTTGTTTGGTTGCTCGACACGAAGTAAGGGTGTGGCAGGGTGCACTTTTGTCAAAGTGTTGTGTACCATGGAGCCCTGTGTCCAATTGTACAATCTGAGTTGTGACTCATATAAACAAACTATATCGACATCAGTTACGAATGTTTGGCTCATCCTATATTGTTGCCAGATGCAAATATACCACTTATGGATGAATAGTAAAATAAAACATGACCGGAATTTCTAATACTAATGTTATTTTGATCACACAAGCGCACAAACACAAATTTATATATATATATATATATATATATATATATATATATATATATATATATATATATATATATATATATATATATATATATATATGTGTGTGTGTGTGTGTGTGTGTGTGTGTTTTGTGGGAGAGTTTTATTTTTCTTGTATTGTTTATACATATATGTATGTATGTGCCGTCCATTTTATATATAGTTTTTAGGATTAGAAAACGGTGAAAAAACCTGTGGTATACGATTAATCAGATAAAAATATTGAGACCATGTTTACTTTTAAATGAGAGAGAGAGAGAGAGAGAGAGAGAGAGAGAGAGAGAGAGAGAGAGAGAGAGAGAGAGACTAATGTTTTATGTCAACAAAAGTGAGAGAGAGAGAACTTTTAAAGACAATTACATTAAGCATGATGGACATTTACAAACTCTAGTCTAATACACTTTAGGCTCCATTAGAACTTTGGCTCGGGAGGCATGTTATTTAGGAAACCTTATTAATGTTCTCAGAGGAATTGTAGAGAAAAAAAAGGGGATGGGGAGATTTCATCATATTAAGCTATGTTTTCATAGAGGCGCCTTTGCAAAAGTTATGTCTCGACCCTAAACTGATATTATTATTATTATTATTATTATTATTATTATTATTATTATTATTGTTGTTGTTGTTGTTGTTGTTGTTATCATAATAGTTAATATCACTAGCTAAGCTGCAACCCTACCTGGAAAAGCAGGATGTAAGCCAGAAGGCTCCAAGAAAAAAATGGCCCAGTGAGGAAAAAAAACCAGATAGAAAAGTATGCCTAAATTTATCCCTGAGCAAGGTCATTCTAAGCCAAAACAATAGAAGACCATGGTACAGAGGCTATGGCACTACCCAAGTCTAGTGAACGAAGGTTTGATTTTGGCAGAGCTGTTTACCATAGTTAAGAGCCACTTCTACCCTTAACCGAATGATAGCTTCTGTCAAGGGAAGTTTTCATTCTCGCCTTTATGTTTTACTTTGGTCATTTTATCCACGTTCGAAATGTAGATTCTTCATCGCTCATTCTTTTGCCGGACGAACTCAAATCAAATAGGAGAGAATAGGACTATTCATCCGGTTATGCGTGAGATGATATAGTAAATAGTTGAATGAATGGGGTAATTATTCTTAGAAATGTTCGAGTCATTTTCAGTTAAAAGAAAAATATTCTCGATTGATTATAAGAGAATAAATTTTGCTATATCGAATAATTGTTATAAAATATATGAAATAAATATACATATACTGTATATATATATACATACACACACTCACACTCATATATATATATATATATATATATATATATATATATATATATATATATATATATATATATATATATATATACTATATATATATATATATATATATATATATATATATATATATATATATATATATATATATATATCATACAGATTACTTGATAGCTAGATATCTGTAATGATATATACTGTACACACAATGGTATCACTGAAACACTGACATGTCATATTCCCATTTTCATTCAAAAGCTCTTCATATCTGGTATCTAATTTCGTTTGGAAAACAACGGCCGGATATAGGAAGCAATCTAGAACTATTTAAAAATTTCTTCGTTTAATTAGAATCTCGAAACTTATTGAATACACAACTCAGGGATGGAAGTTGGAAGCTGTCAGCTACAGTCAATGAAACAAATAACTAGTTTTCCTCACTGATATTGATTTTGAGCGAATGAGAATTTTTTTTTTCATATTTATCTTCAATAAACCTTGATATTTTCAGTTACTTTCGTTCGGTTTCAAAAATGTTTATATAGTTTTATATATTCTTGATTTTAAGGTGATTGTATAATTGAAATAATTCCAGACGGTTTTGTTTCTACTCTACTGCAGGACAAAGGCCTCATATATGTCTTTATTCATGTCTGAGGTGGTTTTACCATTTGATCATAATGCAGGCCTCTGCGGATTGGTGATGGTGGGTGACTTTATTTTGGTCGCTCACATCAAACAAACCTAGTATGTGTGACACTGACTAGTATATATGTATATGTCTGTCTGTGCATGTAGAATTCACGTGACGAGCATAAAATATGTAGTATTGCCACAAAGAGAAAAGTGAAAAGACGTGATTGGAGTAAGTACTTGCGTCTTATTAGCGAAATCGATGGACTTACAATAATAATGAATATAAAATGATATTGTATTTATATCGGAGACTGGGAATCCTCAGCTGTTAGTATTAACCAGGTTTTAGAAAAGAGGATAATACAGGCATGTTTTCAATAATACTTTATTGTCCTATTTTATAAAATGTAGTTATATTTCTCATTTCAGTAATGCTTGATAATGATCCATAACTATATACCCATAAAGGATAACAAATAGACTTAATTAATTAGGATAATTAATCTTGGATGCGATTTCATTAATATAATTTGCTAGTATTAGGTAATATATGATTAAAAAGAATCAGTAATTGCAGCAATTGAGGTATGTGAGAAATTCCCAGTGCTATAAATTCTGAGGCTTTTCAGTTCCGAGAAATAATTGTAATTGGGGATTCTGGCCAAGTGCTTGGAGTATAAGATCCCCAATTAACCACAGGTGATGCTGGGATCAAGTCGAGGATAAGGACATTAAACAGAGAAGTTTAGGATCCCTTTAGTCCTTTGAGAGAGGCGTGATGAACATCAGAAATTTTATTGTTCATACTTTTGACTTTGTTAAATCTCGTACGATTCATAATTTAACTGATTGATTTTTACCATTCTAAATATTAGGTTTTAAGCTTAGATATTATAAAAAAAAAATCAATAAACATATTATCTATAGATGTGAGTGATCACGCAATAGATATTGCATGTATTATATAGAAGAAAAAAAAATTATATTGCGATAAATACGATTTTTCTGCTATAGAATTAGTAGTATGATTTAAGGGAAGAACAGAAAACAATCCTCTGATTCCGGATAATTTGCTAAAAGCTTTAATAACAGCAACAACACCTAAACAAATATTTCCTATACAAACTAGGAAAATTTTAGCCAAAAACGAGGAAGAGAAATTGGATAGAATAGTGTGCCCGAGTGTACCCTCAAGCAAGAGAATTCTAACCCAAGACAGTGGAAGACCATGGTACAGAGGCTAGGGCACCACCAAAAACTAGGAAACAATGTTTTGATTTTGGAGTGTCTTTCTCTTAAAAGAGCATTTTATAATTCTACATAAATTCTGTCTTGCGTGGCAAACTGTAGATAGTGTGGAATGATCGTTCCAACGTTCTCTCCTACTAAACTGTCTCTCTTCCTAAAATGTATATTTTAATTGGGGGGAAAGTCATGTAAGAGTCTGTGAGTGTCATATGGCGTAATACTAGGTATGCAGTTAATTCAAAATTTCCAACTTGCAGCGAACGCTTTTATGTTGAACAGGCTGACATAAGTCTCTTTTTATAGTTTATATATGAAAGATCTATTTTAATGTCATTCCTGCTCTTAAAGTATTTTATTTCAATTGCTCATTACTTTTATTGTAGTTTATTTATTTCCTTATTTCCTTTTTTCGCTGGGCTATTTTTCCCTGTTGGAGACCTTGGGTTTATAGCATTCTGGTTTTTCATCTAGGGTTGTAGCTTAGTTAATAATAATAATAATAATAATAATAATAATAATAATAATAATAATAATAATAATAATAAAGGCTTATAAAGTTTAAATTGATGATAAAATCAGTGGAAAATTGATTACAACGATAATACATACATATACCAAAGGCACTTCCCCCAATTTTGGGGGGTAGCCGACAACAACAAGAAACAAAACAAAAAGGGGACCTCTACTCTCTACGTTCCTCCAGCCTAACCAGGGACTCAGCCGAGTTCAGCTGGTACTGCTAGGGTGCCACAGCCCAACCTCCCACATTTCCACCACAGATGAAGCTTCATACTGCTGAGTCCCCTACTGCTGCTACCTCCGCGGTCATCTAAGGCACCGGAGGAAGCAGCAGGGCCTACCGGAACTGCGTCACAATCGCTCGCCATTCATTCCTATTTCTAGCACGCTCTCTTGCCTCTCTCACATCTATCCTCCTATCACCCAGAGCTTTCTTCACACCATCCATCCACCCAAACCTTGGCCTTCCTCTTGTACTTATCCCATCTACTCTTGCATTCATCTCCTTCTTTAGCAGACAGCCATTTTCCATTCTCTCAACATGGCCAAACCACCTCAACACATTCATATCCACTCTAGCCGCTAACTCATTTCTTACACCCGTTCTCACCCTCACCACTTCGTTCCTAACCCTATCTACTCGAGATACACCAGCCATACTCCTCAGACACTTCATCTCAAACACATTCAATTTCTGTCTCTCCATCACTTTCATTCCCCACAACTCCGATCCATACATCACAGTTGGTACAATCACTTTCTCATATAGAACTCTCTTTACATTCATGCCCAATCCTCTATTTTTTACTACTCCCTTAACTGCCCCCAACACTTTGCAACCTTCATTCACTCTCTGACGTACATCTGCTTCCACTCCACCATTTGCTGCAACAACAGACCCCAAGTACTTAAACTGATCCACCTCCTCAAGTAACTCTCCATTCAACATGACATTCAACCTTGCATCAACCTTGCACCACCTTCCCTTCTCGTACATCTCATAACCTTACTCTTACCCACATTAACTCTCAACTTCCTTCTCTCACACACCCTTCCAAATTCTGTCACTAGTCGGTCAAGCTTCTCTTCTGTGTCTGCTACCAGTACAGTATCATCCGCAAACAACAACTGATTTACCTCCCATTCATGATCATTCTCGCCTACCAGTTTTAATCCTCGTCCAAGCACTCTAGCATTCACCTCTCTCACCACTCCATCAACATACAAGTTAAACAACCACGGCGACATCACACATCCCTGTCTCAGCCCCACTCTCACCGGAAACCAATCGCTCACCTCATTTCCTATTCTAACACATGCTTTACTACCTGTGTAGAAACTTTTCACTGCTTGCAACAACCTTCCACCAACTCCATATAACCTCATCACATTCCACATTGCTTCCCTATCAACTCTATCATATGCTTTCTCCAGATCCATAAACGCAACATACACCTCCTTACCTTTTGCTAAATATTTCTCGCATATCTGCCTAACTGTAAAAATCTGATTCATACAACCCCTACCTCTTCTAAAACCACCCTGTACTTCCAAGATTGCATTCTCTGTTTTATCCTTAATCCTATTAATCAGTATTCTACCATACACTTTTCCAACTACACTCAACAAACTAATACCTCTTGAATTACAACACTCATGCACATCTCCCTTACCCTTATATAGTGGTACAATACATGCACAGACCCAATCTACTGGTAATAATATAAATAATCTAATCCTTCAATGAAATGAAACACACATACATCTCTGCATGTAAGGTACGTCAGTTTATGTGGGGAGAGCACCATCGAATGCATACACATACAAATACTACTTTTCAACAAGAGTTCTCTGGTGATTATTAGGCATTGAAGAGCATAGAACTTTTTTTTTTATGATTGTAATATTTGCGCATCCATGATAGTTCATAGTTTTATTCTCCATATATTGCATGCAAATAATGAAATGGTAATTATCATTTTGATTTATGATCTTTTCACTGGAGGTTTTACGTAATGAAAGCATTACATTGCCTGTTATTGGAACGAGATCATTAAATGTATGATTTTAGGGGTTTTGTTATTAAGCGGTTTTTATAATAGGAATCGTTTTTCGTGATACACATGTAGTGCAACGCTAGAAGAAATTTTATTTTAAAAGATGACCATAATAAATCTTACCAACTATAATATAGACACGTGTCGATTATTATTATTACGATGATGATAATGATGATGGCGAATATTATTAAATAGACACATGTCGATTATTATTATTATTATTATTATTATTATTATTATTATTATTATTATTATTGTTATTATCATTATTATTATTATTATCAACATTGAAAAAGAAATAATAATAGAAACACTCAAATTAGAAAATTTTAATTGACATGTTAAATATAATCCTTATATGAAAGAATAAAAATGGTGTATAAGTTGAAATTTGTAGCGACGCCAGATATTTTGTGCTCAGGCCTCATAAGGCTGACTGGTTATTAACTCCGGCACTGTTAAATACCTTTAAGGGTTTCGGTGTCTAATCTAGTAACGTCCCTGACTGGTGAGCACTAGACTGGGGTTCGAGTCCCGCTCAAACTCCTTAGTTCCTTTAGTCGCTGCAATCTCAGCATCCTTGTGAGCTAAGGATAAGGGGTTTGGGGGAGCCTATAGTTCTATCTGCCGAGTCATCAGCAGCCATTGCCTGGCACTCCTAGGTCCTAACTTTGGTGGAGGGGCTTGGGCGCTGATCACGATCACATGTGTTTATGATCTGTCTCTAGGACATTGTCCTGCTTGTCACGGCAATGTTACTGTCCCTTACCTCTGCCATTCATGAGGGGCCTTTAAACCTTTATAGCCTTCATCTTTAATTAACATGGAATTTCTCTTAATACAGATGTTGGCAAAAAAAGTTAATAGTCGAGAAAATAGGTTCCTTTACGAGTTAGGTGTTTAGTTACAGTGTATGTTAGTCGTTTGAAGGAAGTAAGCATATTTGAATGTTTTTAAAAGTAGTATGTTTTCATTTAGGTTATGATACAAGTGACATGTCATTTGAAGAGTGTACTTGGCATCAATAATAATAATAATAATAATAATAATGATAATAATAATAATAATAATAATAATAATAATAATAATAATAATAATAATAATAATAATAATAATAATAATAATAATAATTAACGAAAACAGTTACGCCCCAGCAAAGGGAGTACACAAAAAAACCCCTCATCTTGAATATATTTTTTAAAAATACATTTTTCCAGCAATGATAAATTCTTTACCTCTCAAGAGCTATTGTCCGTTCGCCCGGGGGAATTTAAGTGTGAATTAGGTTCTGTCTCCCCTGTTTATGTATGCTGGCCTTGTAGCTCTTCTCACCCAAAACATCCATTTCCATCGACAAGCGAGAGAGATGTTTCTTAATAGTTCTCCCCTGGGTTGTGACTAGAACTAGTGAGAAGTGTCCATAATTAGCTTCTCTAATTATTTGACAACTGGCTTTGATGTATGAATTCAGCAATGCCATCTTCCCTTATATATATATATTTTTTTTTTTAGTATTATTACATTTGGGTGATATAATGTAATGAACAATTTACAGTGTGGTTGTTATATGGTAGTGATATGATTTTTATAATTTATGTCTTTACGATTAATCATTAAAGCATTATTTTCTTAGGTGTTTCAGCTTCTCAATTTTAAAATCCCGTTTAAGTAAATTCTCGTCTGATCCTCTAGCCCAAAAACATTAGTTTGTTTTTCATTCATTTGCGTGTGGTCATATTGTTACATAGGTACCCAAATTTATTGTTTTATTAGATGATTTTTGTTTTATATTTGGAAAGAGATTAATAGATGGCTTTGTATTCTGTATTCCATACACAGTATTTTTTTTCCAAATTTTCTTAGTTTCCTTTCTAGCATTTTTTCTAAACCGGAGTGGGGGTCTGTTATTCCATATGATGTCTGTGTTTCGTGTTTTAATGAAGGAAACGTATTTCCAAGACGTATTAATTACATCACGTGGAGAAATGTATTTATGTAGCATATTTAATGCCATCCCTTCTTCTTGAATGTTGCGTCTTCATTCTACAGTATATGTTATCCATTAATTCTCTATGTCACTTATTTATCCTTGATGGTTCTTGTTCATCCTTTTTATCTCTTTATTCTGTCTGTTATTTCTACATCCTTTCTTACCACTTTATTACCTACGCCAACGAAGTTGGAAGTAGGTTATGTTTTACCCCCTGTTTGTGTGTTTGTTTGTGAACAGCTTCCTGGCCACAATTTTAGTCGTAGAGTAATGAGACTTGCAGGGATTAACTGTTATGTAAAAAGCTGGAAATGATTAAATTTTGAAAAGTCAAGGTCATAGATCAAGGTCACGGTCAAGCAGAATGTCCAATTCACGTAATCAGCCATAAGTTTGGACACCGTTGTAACAGTGACTTCGAAATTGGTTCATATGTTATTGTATGAAAATCGACGCCAATCAAAACATGTTAAGGTCAAAGGTAAAGGTCAAGGTCTAGCTAAAAAACGAGAAATAAGCAGCCGCGGCGGAGATCTGCGCTGTACTGAGTGCCCCTCTAGGTCTGCCTGTAACTTTTTTTCATCCCTTATTACCTTTTATTCTGTTTGTAACTACTTAGTCCCATATAATCTCTTATCCTATATGTAACTTCTTAATCCTCTTTTACTCTTATCCTGTCTGCTACTTCACCATTTTATACCTCTTTATCTAGTCTGCTATTTCTTTATCCTGTATGATATTTCTGTATCTTGTATACTATGCAGCCATATGGTCATTAACAGTATCTCTCTCTCTCTCTCTCTCTCTCTCTCTCTCTCTCTCTCTCTCTCTCTCTCTCTCTCTCTCTCTCTTCTTAATATATGCATATTCAATTTATATATATATATATATATATATATATATATATATATATATATATATATATATATATATATATACACATGTTTGTATGTATATAGCTACATATGATTTCATATATATATATATATATATATATATATATATATTATACACATGTTTGTATGTATATAGCTACATATGATTTCATATATATATATATATATATATATATATATATATATATATATATATATATATATATATACATACATATAGATATATTTATATATATATATATATATATATATATATATATATATATATATATATACATATATATATATATATATATATATATACAATATATATTTATATATTTGAATATATATACATAGCTATTTGTATATAATTAAATTATCCTAAGTATATCCGTCAACGTTGTGATGATAATATAATATTCACATGACAACCAGGCTCCTTATTCTCGAAACTTATATTTTTTACCGG
>NC_090736.1:40059172-40064172 GCF_036898095.1 Palaemon carinicauda | reverse complement strand
CATTCACGAACGTCAGTTTGGTAACGCTATATATACACAATTGATAACAAACAAGATCAGAATTCTAGAAAAATCGTAAATGCATATTTTCATTTAAAATTAGTTAACTTTACTGGAAAAGAAACGGATGTGTCGAAGTCATTGTGGTTTCAAATAATTATTAAGATTGAATTTCTCAAATGAAGTCTTCTCAAGACAAAGGAAACAAAGGAATTTGCATGATTAAGCTCACAATCTCACAACCTCAGATTAATCGCAATAACGGCTTCATTTAAAGCAATGGAATAAGTGAGTTGGTGAAAACACCACTTGCAATTTAGCTCGAAAATTCAATTTCCATATGCTAAAACACCTTCCTTTATGGAAATTGCACCTTTTCGAGATTCATAATTACCATTATCTTGGTTTGGTTCTTCTACCAAGAGTTGCTTTATTTATATATATATATATATATATATATATATATATATATATATATATATATATATATATATATATATATATATATATATATATATATATATATATATATATATATATATATATATATATATGTAATTTACAGATCTGATCTTCACTCGAAATTCAGTCATGACTTGATTAAAATGGGATTGTGGTATTGTGAGATTATATCCAGTTCGAACACATTCAGGTGAAACGTTTGTTGTTGTTAACATTATATCATCATCCTCAGCAAACTAAAATCGAGAATATTCCAACAACACGTAAGAAAGATAAATGGACATGGACAGGATATATAATGAGAAGGACAGATAATACCTGGACATTAAAAATAACATAATTAGTCCCTAGAGATTGCAAAAGAAACATGGGAAGGATATAACGAAATAAGAACATTTACGGATATAATCAGGCATAGTAAGACTATACACAGAAGCGAGTGAAAGGACATGTTTGAGGCCTTTATCCTGCAGTGGACTAGTTACGGCTGATGATATATATATATATATATATATATATATATATATATATATATATATATATATATATATATATACACACAACACACACACACACACACACATATATATATATATATATATATATATATATATATATATATATATATATATATATATATATATATATATATACGCACACACACAACCACACACACACACACACACACACACACATATATATATATATATATATATATATATATATATATATATATATATATATATATATATATATATATATCTGTGTGTGTGTTTGTGTGTGTGAGTACGTACGTGTGTGTATCTGAGCACTCTTCTGTTTCCTCCTAAGTGTGACCATATGAGGCCTGATCATAAAAAGAAAATAGACGACAATAATTACAAATGATGTGAAAGTCATAACAGTAGTAGGCATGTAAAGCATCCTTCTATGATGTCAATTGACTAAGATGAAAGAACGGGAAAATTTAGCCAATGAGAAGTTTGATTCATTAAAAGGGGCTATACTGTATATTTTTTATTTGGTCTAAATACAATTTCTCAATGAAATACTCTGTTCAATGATTAACAGATGCAAAGTAGCAAGAATTCTTAAAAGAAAAAGTGAGGTTATCAAATTCGGTAAATGTCAATAAAATTTTAGAGTGTTCGGCTATTTATCATTTTCTGTATTTTGGCTGTTGATTTATTGATTGCTGAAATAGAAATAATGTCAGGGGATTACTTTCAAAGTCCACCCCATGTGTCCCTTATCTCTGACACTCATTAAACAATGTCTTTTCGATTCACCTAAGTTATATCAACAATATGGTACAATTTATAAAAGTTTGAAAAATCGAAATCCAATCTGGTGATCCCTTATGAAATAAACTTTGACTTTTGAAGTCAGAAATGGTCATGTTTGAGGAGTACACTCCAATGCCAAAAAAGAAAAAGAGTAGTTGTGTTGGATAAGTGAAGTTTCAAGCATCGTTATAGTCTTGCCTCCAAACATTGAAGCACTCGCCCAATAAATGACAGATTGAATTCTATGATCACAGAGATAATGTCGAGTATGTTCGTTTTTTTTTCCAACTATGGTCGAATGTTCCCTAAAAGATGAAATCCATTCAGGAGAATATTAACTACCCCCAGGAGTCAAGCTTGACTTTTACAGAGCTGGCCTCCATTCAGCACAATAATAACAAAAACTACTATTACTATTGCTACCAATGCTATTACCAGTACTACTACGACTACTACTCTAATAATAATAATAATAACAGGTTGATGATTATGTTGATAATTACGATTGTCCTCATCAGAGCGTGAACATGCATCAACAAAGAGCATTATCTGTGAATACAATAATTTTGCCAACAGCGAGCAGCCCTCCCTCCCCATTGCCATGTTGATTACCAAGGGATTTAAATTAAAGTTCCCTGGCTAATAGTAGTTTCGGTCCCACATTCCTCCAATCTTTCTGTATCAACGCCCCCACTGGAAGATTTGTCCGCTCTCTGTTATAGACTGAGCCGTAGTTGGATAAAATTAAATGGATGTTGTCAAAGGGAATGGCAATATCCTTTCCAATAACCAGAGGACGTTGCCATTCTCGGTAGTGAAAAGGAAACTTTACAGGTACAACTGATTTGTCATCGATGAGATTGTAATGACTGTGACGAAAGATATGGAAGCGCCCATCTGAACAGGTTAGTTTTGTGCGTGTATGAGAGAGAGAGAGAGAGAGAGAGAGAGAGAGAGAGAGAGAGAGAGAGAGAGAGGGGGGGGGGAAGGTGGAGCAAGAAGACACTTTGTAGTGTAGAGTAGGGGCTCGGTATGGCACCTTATGGGGGAGTTAAACAGAGCCAGGTAGCCTAATGAGGTGTGAACGGTGTCATTAGTTGAACAGACGATCTATTATGAAAGGAATCAAGGTAGGTTTTTTGTGAATTGATTTTTTCTGATGAATCTTTTTTATCCTTTTTAAATTTTGTTCAGGTCTAACCCTATGAACACAATCCTTATATATATATATATATATATATATATATATATATATATATATATATATATAATACACAGTATATACTGGCAGCAGGGTGACGAATTGAGTTTAAGACGATAGACAAACTGCCTCTTTGGCTTCTACTCCTGATGCCTGGCGGTTGATCTTAGTGAAATTAGTATGGACCAGTAGGGGTCACTTATCTTAGATAGACATTACGCATCACAAGAAACTGGCTATCCTTTGATGAATCTACCCAATGAATCCTGTGTGGATTTAGTCAGTTTATTTAAAGCGAAAATAACAGAATGGCCTCCAGTCCCGGGCATAGTAGGGTGCTAAAAATATTGCGGTTCATAAATACTAGAAAAATATTGAAAATAGTAATTGGAATGTAAGAACCATGAATCAATAAATTTATGAAATATAGTTTGGATATCTTGGCCGTAAGTGAAACACGTTGTAAGGGTATTGGTAAAAAAAAAAAATCTTAGACGAAGGCAATACATAAATCTACTCAGGAAGAACAAATGGAGTTGGAAGAGAAGGGTTAAGGATGATGATGACACCAAGAGCAGAAAAGGCATTAACGGAATAGAGAGCTTTAAATAGTAGATTGTTACTTCACAAGTTTATAACAAAGTAGTGCAATATGAGTATTATAGTGTGCTATGCACCAACAAAATATTCCCATGAAGAAAGGAAAGAGGAATACTATGAAGCATCGCAGAGTGCAATAGATTAGATCCCAGAGAGAGATAGCCTATGATAACTGTGATTGGTGAATTCCATGCTAAAGTTGGAAGGAATAATAAAGGTATAGAGGATGTTATGGGTGTTGAGGGTCTTTGCGAAGTTGCAACTTTTACTAGGTAGAGCATCTGTGGGTGTCCCCCCCCACCCCCTCCGTCACAGTTGTACTTCTGTGTCAAGTCTTCGTGTCAGAAAGCCCGAATTCCTAAATATGAAGTACAAACGCATCATTCATATTCATCAGAACAATTAAGAAATTGTAACCAAGAAGTGCCATCAAGATTTGACACATCCGTCTTGTTCAAGAGAGAGAGAGAGAGAGAGAGAGAGAGAGAGAGAGAGAGAGAGAGAGAGAGAGAGAGAGAGATGACGAAATTTCTCTCAACGTCTGCTGCGATTTGCATATATATTACATTAGCTGGTTTTGGAAGTCTCAGGGACATTCATCTGGGATTTGTTGTTGAGAGCCAAAGCGATATCCTAATTTTCCCTGGCTATGTATTCCACATCACTCGTATACTAAAATACATTACCTGTTTGTTCCTCATAAATAACCTTTTTTTTTTATTATTTTGAGGTGACCGTTATTATTATTATTATTATTATTATTATTATTATTATTATTATTATTATTATATTGATGATGATGATGATGATTATTATTATTATTATTATTATTATTATATTGATGATGATGATGATGATGATTATTAATATTTTTATTATTATTATTATTATTATTATTATTATTACAAGCTAATCTACAACCATAGTTGGAAAAGCAGAATGCTATAAGCCCAAGGGCTCTCACAAGGAAAAATAGCCCAGTGTGGAAAGAAAACAAGGAAATAAATAAACTACAAGAGAAGTAATGCACAATCAAAATAAAACATTTTAAAAACAGTAACGGCATTGAATTATATATTTCAGATATAAATTACAAAAACGTAAAAAATAGGAGGAAGAGAAACCATGAGTGAACAGCGTGCCCTAGTGTACCCTCAATAAAGATAACTCTATCCCAAGACAGTGGAATACCAGGGTACAGAGGCTATGGCCCTACCCAAGAAGAGAACAATGGTTTGGTTTTGGAGTGTCCTCCTAGAAGACCTGTTTACCATAGCTAAAGAATCAATTCTATCCTTACCAAGAAGAAATTAGCCACTGAACAATTAGATTGGTGAAGTTAACACCTTGAGCAAAGAAGAAATATTTAGTAATCTTAGTGTTGTCAGGTGTATGAGGACAGAGGAGAATGTGTAAGGAATAGGCCAGGCTATTCGATAGATATGTAAGCG
>NC_090736.1:40051672-40054172 GCF_036898095.1 Palaemon carinicauda | reverse complement strand
GAATGTTGCATTCTTATACAACATTGCATGTATATTCGAAATCATGATAAGGGGTAGATGGAGATGGTTTGGGCATGCCCCTTGCGTTCCCCAAGAGAGACTAGTTCACCAACCTTTCAACTGGTCTCCACATGTCTCTAGAAGAGTTTGAAGACCCAGGCCTACCTGGCTAAAGACTATGAAGTGTGAAATGGGAGATGAATGGAGAAGTATTGATTTAAAAGCTCAAGATAGAGATGGCTGGCGAAATTTAATAGATGCCCTTTTCGTCGTCAATAGGAGTAGGAGGTGATGATGATGATGATTGTATTCTCGAAATGATGATAAAAAAAAAAGACCCATTTTCAGTCTCATCGATGAGATTTCCTTCTCTTCTTCTGATGATGATTTGCTTTAAATTATAAAATAAAATTATTTTGATCCAAACAAGGTAAGTTATATAAATATCTTTCGTAATTCGGATTCATAACCTTCATCCAGACTTAAATTGAAATAATTATTGAGTCGAAGAAAAATTACCTTTGTTTCATTTCAAGCATTCGGGGAAACTCAACAACACCGTTTGCCATTAGTGTAAACATGTATTCATAAGACTCTCTCTCTCTCTCTCTCTCTCTCTCTCTCTCTCTCTCTCTCTCTCTCTCTCTCTCTCTCAATATGAACTACAGTGCATTTCATTGCTCAGGACAACAGATCAATCCTCTATTTTTAAAGTAACGCTTCCCACACCGCTGTTTACTTCTTTTAATAGAAAAAGAAACAATAATTATGTATAAGGAATTAAAATTCGATTTAAATTTAACCTGAGATCCACTGATTGTGGAAACACGAACCTTGGTAATTACCTACTTACATCGGTAATCCTTGTAGCTCGTTATAGGCGAGACACGATTTTTGTACAAGTGTGCGTGTGCAAGTGATATGAGACTCTTATCGATCGATAACATTAATCTATATTTGTCAGGTAGTAGGTTGGCCAGGGCACCAGCCACCCATTGAGATACTGCCACTAGAGAGTTATGGCGTCTTTTGACTGACCAGACAGTACTAGATTGGATCCTTCTCTCTGGTTACGGTTCATTTTCCGCTTGCCTAAACACACACACACACACACGCACACACACACACACACACACACACACACCGAATAGTCTGGCCTATTCTTTACATATTTTCCTCTGTCCTCATATATCAGACAACATTGAGATAACCAAACAATTCTTCTTCACCCAAGGGGTTACTTCACTCTATTTGTCCAGTGGCTACTTTCCAAGTGGTAAGGGTACAAGAGACTCTTTAGCTATGATAACAAGCCTTTCTAGGAGAATGATACTCCAAATCAAACTATTGTTCCCTAGTCTTAGGTAGTGTCATAGCCTCTGTACCATGGTCTTCCACTGTCTTGGGTTAGAGTTCTCTTGCTTGAGGGTACACTCGGGCACACAATTCTATCTTATAGTTTATATAAGAGAAATATATTTTGATGTTACTCTTCTTAGAATATTTTATTTTGCCTTGTTTCCTTTCCTTACTGGGCTATTTTCTTTGTTGGAGCCCCTGGCCGTATAGCATCCTGTTTTTACAACTAGGATTGTAGCATAGCAAGTGATGATAATAATAATAATAATAATAATAATAATAATAATAATAATAATAATAATGTCTTTTCTTTGTTTTTATTTTCATTACAGTAATGTGTACAATGCTAACAGCTCTTCTACTTTCACGTTATTTAGATACATTTACATATAATTTTCTTCCTTTTTCACTTTTTCACATTCGAATATTTTCCTTTTGTATAGTGAAACTCCATAAACCATTTTCTGAGTTGAGAGAAATGTTATTTATCTTCTGAATTGGTCATAGTAATTTCTTTTAAGATATTCATATTTCAGTGTAACATTTTTACAAGTGATCTTAAAATGTGATGATTCAGGAAACAAATATGCTCGAATGTGATATTTTCAAATTATGATGTTGCCCTAATGGGATGATTTTGAAATAAATTTTCAAAAATATATTACTCCTGGAACTCAATCGTCTATGAATATATATATATATATATATATATATATATATATATATATATATATATATATATATATATATATATATATATATATATATATATATATAAACAAACTAGTGTACGCTACCCGTCAAAAAGGATGGCTAAATATTTGTATAGATATGCAAACACTCGCGCTCACAGTTTCAACTCGTCCCACCTCCTCCCCCTTTCCTAATTACAACACACCTCGGGATACCCGTCCCACCAGGGTATGACAACTCCCTCTTCCACTTACCCGAGCGACAGAGGGTGACAATATCGCTCGGTGTGACCCCCCCCCCACACACACACACATATATATATATATATATATATATATATATATATATATATATATATATATATATATGTATATACATATATATATATATATATATATATATATATATATATATATATATATATATATATATATATATATATATATAT
>NC_090736.1:40044172-40046672 GCF_036898095.1 Palaemon carinicauda | reverse complement strand
TTGATTCTTATCCAAAGTTGCATACGTAACATAACTTGCAGCAGAGAAGTAAGAAATTATCTTGAAACAATGAGTATATACTGTATTTCAAAAGTTTGTTGAAGTAAAAGCTGTAACAATAAATATTGAGAAAAATGTAAATTAACCTTTATCGTTTGAAAATGCAAATAGATCAGGTTTGATAGGTTGTAGATCCCCTCCAGGATATCACTTACCACCACACCCAAATCTAAATGGATATGGCGTTTGATCATCAAGCTTACTCCAAAAAAAAAAAAACTGAGAAAGTAGAAGGCTTTACTCTTCTGTGCCAAACCCTACAAAGGGAATTATATGCACCCATGAAAGATATATATACATATATATATATATATATATATATATATATATATATATATATTATGTATGTATAATATATATATATATATATATATATATATATATATATATATATTATATATATATATTCTTAAATGTCTGCATTTACTTTTTATATTTTTAAAGAATATAGAATGTTTATTTGTTAGCTCAAAAAATTTAGGACAGGAACTATTGACCAACAAGTCTCTTAATTCAGGTCATAGAACCAGATTGGATAAGGCCGATGCAATAATACATAATAATGACTGTGGTTATTATTATTATTATTATTATTATTATTATTATTATTATTATTATTATTATTATTATTATTATTTTTATTATCATTATTATTATTATTATTATTATTATTATTATTATTAATATTATTATTATTATTATTATTATTATTATTATTATTATTATTATTAGTACAGGACCTCTGTTTAAATAATGTTTATTTAACTCTATACGACTCTTGAAATTTTATGTATGATTCTTGATTGCAAAATAATTTATTTTTGTTTGTTCCTCAATTGCACAGAAAAAAAGTCGTATTGAGAAAGTCTTTTAAGATTTTTGGCGATCAAACTATTTGGAAGATATTTTTTAAATTATTTCATTCTGCCTTGTTTCGAGTATTGTTCTCTTGTCTGCTCTTCGGTTGCCTGAATCTCCTGTTAATTTGTTGGAAAAAGAAAACTTGCTGACTATTAAATTGATTATTTCCGATCTGGATATTAGTCTCTGACACCGTCCTACAGTTAGTTCGTTATGCATGTTGCTAAAGATTTTTCCTAATTTTAACCATCCTTTGCATTCAGATCTTCTTGGACAGTACCATCTTGTATGTAGTACTTGGTATGCAGTTAATTCTAACAGTCTTGCCTTTTCCATTATAAAGCTCTATACTACACAATATTCTTCAAGTTTTATTCCAACTCTGACCAGATTAGGGAATGATTTTTCTAGGCAGTTGAATCAGTGGAACTTCCAAAGTTCGAACTTGCAGCGAATGCTTTTATACTAAATAGTCTTTATCGATCTTAAGATATTTTATATTCCATTATTCGTTTTTTCTTTTGAAGTTTATTTGTTTCGTTATTTCCTGTTGGAGCCGTTGAGCATATAGCATCCTACCATTTCCAACTAGGGTTGTAGCTTAGCTAGTAATAATAATAATAATAATAATAATAATAATAATAATAATAATAATAATACAACTTCAAGGGCGTCAGCATGGAAAGCAGCCCAGTGAGAAAAGAAAATAGGGAAATAATTATTAAATTATACATAAGGAATGAAAAAAACTATAACATATTTTAAGACCATCTAAAACCTTCAAATAAATCCGTCATATATAAAATATAGTACAAGATTTATGTCAACATGTTCATAGAATATTGTGGAAGCCTTTTTAATTACCTGTACCCCAGGTCTTAATTCAAACCGAACCTTTGCACTGTTTTCCAGTAATCAAAATCCTACTTACTTGGTATCATCATGAAAGTAACTTCATTTGAATACCGGTTTTTTTTTTCGATATTCTTGTATATTTATTCTCAATGCGAGTACGGTGACGTCAACAACAAAAATAAAATACCAAGTCTTTTTGCTTTTCCTTTCGTGACAGATTTTATGCTCCTCACGTATCAGCTGTTGTGATTTCTTTATATACGCACAGTGTGTTTGTTTGTGTGTGTGCGTGCGTGGGTGTGTGTGTGTGTGTGTGTGTGTTTGTGTGTAATTTGTACATACGAACATGTGGCTTTTAAACAATCGTAGAGAACACACCTAATCTGTAAGATAACAGTTGAAGGTGAAGACAATAACCTCTTTTACATTATTCCTTTTCTTTTTATTCATATTTCCAACAGGAGTTACAGTCATTGATTTGTGTGTGTGAATGTATATATGTATACTTATACATCATTATTTATATGTATATTGACTACTCATAAGTATCTTTTACATTAAAATGTAGCATAAACTGAAACAACTTTTAATTTCCCGACACAATGCATGTTTTGCTTACCAGGGGTAAATTACCTGCCCCCCCCCCCCCTCTCAAGGAAAAAAAAAGTGATCTTAATGGAAGGGGAGGGGACATGGGATTGAAATTCTCTGAACATCCCTAGCA
>NC_090736.1:40031611-40034111 GCF_036898095.1 Palaemon carinicauda | reverse complement strand
ATATACATTCGTATGTACAAGTAATATATATATATATATATATATACATATATATATATATGTATATATATATATATATATGTGTGTGTGTGTATATAAATATATATACATATATATATATATATATATATACATATATATATATATATATATATATAAACAAATATATAAAGTTACATGGATGCTTGTATACATAAAATCGCGGACATGTGCTATCACACAATAGAAATTATGACAGATAAGGTTTAAAATATCCCACGATTAATATTCGGAGTTATATTTTTTATGATCTCAGAAAAAATTTATTATTGGCGATTTTTTCATACAGTATGGTGTTCTGAATGATATAATATACCCCGTGACTAATATAGTCTCTTATATCCATCATAATTTCAGTAACAATTTTTTTTTTTTTCGTAGCTTCGCCCCAGTTTTATGAAGGTAGTTTCACACGAAATCTGGGCATCTCTCTTTTCTATTCTCTTCCCCTTACTGACCTCTCTAGTTTTCGACTCTTCTTACTGACACCTTCCTCCAACACCATTATCTTAGTATCTCTCTTTTTTAATTATTCTTCTCTCTGATACCTTCTCAATTACTGATGCTTTCCTCTCTCTGTCCTATCTTATCCCCTATCTTATCCACAACTCCTTACCGTCTCCCCCTTCCTCTTAACTCTCTCATCCTATCCTATCCACAACTCCTTACCGTCTCCCTCTTCCTCTTAAATCTCTCACCTTAATTATTTCCTCCTCTTCCTTATGTCATTTACTTACTGACCCCATCGTTCTTCCAACCTTATCTTTATCGACTTAAGTCTTAAGTCTTCTTAGCCAAACAGGGCCAAGAATCTCCAAATGCAGATGGGAGCATTTTGATCTGAAAAGAGAATATTTGAATAGATTCTTTAAAAACGAAACCCTTAGAAAAAAAGAACTCGTTTCAATCGTTGACGGAACGGTCAATGTAATCAGGTGAAGTGAGAGTCTTACTCTTTGCCTTCCACTCTCACTCTCTCTCACTCCTCTTGACTTCAAGAGTTTCCTGCTCCAAAGTCTCTTCCCACTTTCTCCTCTTCTTCCCCTTCTCTGTTCGTCCACATTTCAGTAATCAAGTTTCTATCATCATTTACCTGTCTTAATTATCATTATTTCATGATCAACTTGAATCGTATATATACCAAGTTGTGGTAACGTCCCTGACTTGTGATCGCCAGACTGGGGTTCGAGTCCCGCTCAAACTCGTTTAATTACTTTGGTGACTCCTACCTCACCATCCTTGTGAGCTAAGGATGAGAGGGCCGGGCGGGGAGGGGGGGGTTAATTTTGGAGAGACTATAGGTCTACCTACATAGCAGTCATTGTCTGGCCCTCCTTCGTCTTAGCTTGGGTGGAGCAGTGGAATTGGGCGCTGATCATATTTATATACGGTCAGTCTCTAGGGCATTTTCCTGCGTGCTAGGAGAATGTCACTGTCCTTACCTCTGCCATTCAATTAGCGGCCTTTAAACCTTAAAGCCTTTATGGACTTTGAGTTACACTATTTCAAGTTGGTGTTTTTTAGCTTGTTTCTTAAAGAATTGTATCTAATCTCGATTACCTTAATATTTCATTGATATGGACTTTGGTGGAATGTAAAGCTTTAAAAGATAACTTGCAAAAGAAGAGTCAGGATTTAAAGTCTCTAAAGAACGGAGTTTTGGCCATGGGCAACCAACCAGAAAATCTATATTTATTGTTGCAAGCGCCGGGAATATATATAGCACCAGTGTGGTTTCAGTTGGAATGAATATCGCGAAGGAAAATGTATTCAGGATAAATGTAAATATATCAGCCCAAGAAAATTTACATTTTTTGAAACTTTTAATTCTAATCCAAAGTTGCATACGTAACTTAACTTGCAGTACAAATGTAAGAAAATAACTTGAAACAATGAGTATATATTTCAAAAGTTTGTTGAAGTAAAAGCTGAAACAATGAATATAGAAAAAAGGTAAATCAATCTTCATCGTTTGAAAATGCATTTAGCCAATGTAGACACTTGGCTGAGTAATACAGCAAATAGATCAGGTTTGATAGGTTGTAGACCCCCCCCCCCCTGGTATCACTTACCACCGTACCCAAATCTAAATGGATATGGGCGTTTGATCATCAAGCTTACTCAAAAAAGAAAAAAAAAAGTGGAAGGCTTTACCCTTCTGGTGTGAAACCCTACAAAGGGAAATTGTATGCATACCATGAAAGATATATATATATATATATATATATATATATATATATTTATATATATATATATATATATATATAAATATATATATATATATATATATATATATATTTCTTAAATGTCTGATTTTACTATTTTATATTTTTAAAGAATGTTTATTTGTTAGCTCAAAAAATTTAGGACAGGAACTATTGACCAACAAGTCGCTCAATTCAGATCATAGAACCACATTGGATAAGGCCGAGGCAATAATACATAATAATGACTGTGGTTA
>NC_090736.1:40019111-40021611 GCF_036898095.1 Palaemon carinicauda | reverse complement strand
CGTATGCCCAGTATTCTCTCTCTCTCTCTCTCTCTCTCTCTCTCTCTCTCTCAGCATTTCTTTTAATGTAGTGTTCAGCATTTCTACCTTGTACGTATGTCCAGTATTCTCTCTCTCTCTCTCTCCTCTCTCTCATCTCTCTCTCTCTCTCTCCTCTCAATTTCCAGCATTTCGTTTAATATAGTTCTCAGCGTTTTCTACCTTGTGCGTATGCCCAGTATTCTCTCTCTCTCTCTCTCTCTCTCTCTCTCTCTCTCTCTCTCTCAATTTCCAGCATATCCTTTAATGTAGTGTTCAGCATTCTCTACCCTGTATGTATGCCCAGTATTCTCTCTCTCTCTCTCTCTCTCTCTCTCTCTCTCTCATAGCAGTTTTTCTCTATTCCGTTTCCAGCATTATTTTCATTTTACCTCTGTCCAGTATTCCAGTTCCTCTAATCCTCCACTGGGCTCGGGCTGGAAAAAGGAGCTGTCGTCCATTAAGCAAAGGTTCTCTCGCAAAATGAGATCGGTCGTCGGCTCGAATTACTTGGAAGACCTTTTAGCTGACATTATATAATTAACCTCTTCAGATGAGAAGTTTTTTCGTTTCTTTTTCCCTTTATGGTCAGTAGTTTTTTTTTTCTATCTCGTCTTCTTTTGTATTTTCTTTACCCATAATGGTCAGTAGTTTATTTTTTTTTCATCTCGTCTTCCTATGTATTCTCTTTTCCCTTAATTGTCAGTTTTTTTTTTTTTTTTTTTTTTTTTCATCGAGTCTTCTTTTGTATCATTGTTTGCTTTTTGATATCATGAGTTCCTTTTGCAACCATGAATTTATTGGTGTTCCGATTAGAGATATTCTGTAAGTATATTGTATTTTGACCTTTATACTATTACATTTGGAGTTTTGAAATATAAGTTGAGGTAGTGTTGTTATTTGTTGAATTTTTTTTGCTTTTTATTGGTTATTTCACCTTCTTATTTCATGTTTCTTAATGGGCAAATACTATTCGATTCGTTATCACATAGTTTTTGAAATCAAGTGAAATGGTGAGTTGAACACTTAATGCAAGAGTTAGAAAAATTAAAGATGAAATGGAAGAAATTATTTAGGCAATCTCCTTTATTATGGCAGTATTGATTCTTTCAGAATATTAAATAGAACCAGAATATATGAACTCGTGTTCGGAACCAAATCTATCGAAAGTGAGCAGACAAATATCTCTCATTTTCCGAATACTATAAAATCTTAAGCTGATACAAATGATTAAATTTCCGCTGATCTGGCTTAAAGAAATTGAGCAGATGCATGTCTACGACAAGTCTCTCTATTTCTGCTATGCGCGCAACTCACAAATATGCAAAGGCACACGCAAATGAGTGCACACAGAGGAAGTAGGATAACGTGATGTATCCCGTACAACGATCTCTTAATTACAGTTTGCATAATGGAACAAGCGCGAGGAATAAATAACAAGGGACGAATAGGAGACTCAGGGTGAAATGGAATAAACATTTCAAAAGTAAACAAAGGGAGGTAAAGTATTAGAGGGTTTGTGGAGGATTTATTTTTGCTTTATTTTAATTTTTGTTTTTTTGCCAAATCCAGAGAGAGAGAGAGAGAGAGAGAGGAGAGAGAGAGAGAGGAGAGAGAGAGAGAGAGTGGTAGTTAACGAATGATTGTTTGTGGTGAGAAAGACTGTTGGTACAAATGAGATTGTTTGTTTATGTTTTAGTTAGGTTACGACAGTGGTGAATGTCTTGGGGGAATGCTTTTTTTATTTGACTGCAGCTTGAGACAGTTCGTTTGTGAATGCTGGATTATATTTTATATCATTTTTCGACCAGCGAGAAAGTGTTTATATATTTCAAAAGTAAGTACAGTTTTGTTTATCTTTGCTTGTAGTGATTGTGAATGATAGGAACAATTTATTATTTATCTTTGATTATAGTGCGATAGTTCAGTTAGTTAGGAGTGTTTGTAAGTGTTTTTCTTTTTTATTTTGGCAGGCCGTGATTCCTCCTTTGGGAGAGAGTTTCCTCGAGTGTTTACTTGATTGTTGACGACTTGGCCTGTAACAGAACTTGATACGATTGCTCAGATTTATTATGTTGACGACCTGGACTACGATTATGATTATGATTTGATTGCTCTTAACGATTTTATTGATATTGATGCCATAATGACCCCGCCCGTATGAAGGAATTTCCGTCTGGACCACTGATGAATAAGATTGTGATGATGATGATAATGATGACTATGATTAATTAACCCCGATATAGGAAGTGAGTGTGGTAGTTGGACTCGGGGTACTACCGTTTGCCAATAAGTTGTGGCAGTGGGCTGTAAAGGTCTGTGGGGCCTTGTATGGACAACGGTGTCCACATACTGTGATTTATTATTTTAGTTGCGTTTTTTGTACTGTTTGTGAATGGTGTCGGTGTCGGGTTTGTGAGGGTTATTTTGAGTATTGGCGACGGTGTCCGTGGTCACACATATATTTACTGAATATTTTGTT
>NC_090736.1:40014111-40016611 GCF_036898095.1 Palaemon carinicauda | reverse complement strand
TATTATTTGGCGAAGTATTCGCCATTCTGGCCTACGCTAGGCCATGTAGCCTAGTCGTTTGGTCCTAGTACTTAATGCATGATTATGGTTTTTCCGAGTGTAATTAAAATTTTATTGAAGCTTTAGGCTATATTTTATACATTTAGACTGTGTGGAATATTTCCAAGATTGTATACGTGAGAGTTTCGGTGAATTAGGTAATCGATTCTCTTGGTGCCTAGGCTAATTGCTTATGGAACCTTAGTATACTTTATCATACTCCCC
Source organism: Palaemon carinicauda (assembly GCF_036898095.1). NCBI lineage: Eukaryota > Metazoa > Arthropoda > Malacostraca > Decapoda > Palaemonidae > Palaemon > Palaemon carinicauda. The sequence continues at coordinate 40,016,347 of NC_090736.1, read as the reverse complement.
GGTTGCTTTCTTTTCTTCGGAGAAGGTATGCAATCCCTTTAGCCCCCCTGACACTTGCACGCATTCGTGGCACGCACTGCACGCATTGATGCGCGAACTCGCGTGAACGAGCCGTGAAAATGTCGTGAACAGTGCGGAAACTCGCGTGCCAGAGCGTACCAATGCGTGCCATGCGGGCCCAAAACTTTGAAATGTTTAAAGTTTGTGGCACGCATTGGCACGCACTAAATGGCCGTGAACGATGCGCCAACTGGAGTGAACTGGAGTGAACAGTGAGGGAACTGGCGTGAACTGGAGTGAACTGGAGTGAACGATGCGGGAAGTGGCGTGAACTTTATAATGAAGAGAAACAAAAAGGAAACGAAAATATTAATGAAAAGGAAAGAAAAATAAACCTAGTAAATTTTTATATTTGCTGTTTTAATGTGAAAAAAAAATTATATCTTATTTCAAACTATTTCTATAACTTTATAATGAAGAGAAACAAAAAGGAAACGAAAAAATTAATGAAAAGGAAAGAAAAATAAACCTAATAAATTTTTATATTTGCTGTTTTAATGTGAAACAAAATTATATCTTAAAAATTCAAACTATTTCTATAACTTTATAATGAAGAGAAACAAAAAGGAAACGAAAAAATTAATGAAAAGGAAAGAAAAATAAGCCTAATAAATTTTCATATTTGCTGTTTTAATGTGAAAAAAAATTATATCTTATTTCAAACTATTTTTATAACTTTATAATGAAGAGAAACAAAAAGGAAACGAAAAAATTAATGAAAAGGAAAGAAAAATAAACCTAATAAATTTTTATATTTGCTGTTTTAATGTGAAAAAAAAATTATATCTTATTTCAAACTATTTTTATAACTTTATAATGAAGAGAAACAAAAGGGAAACGAAAAAATTCATGAAAAGGAAAGAAAAATAAACCTAATAAATTTTTATATTTGCTGTTTGAATGTAAAAATAAATGGTCTTATTTCAAACTATTTCTATAACTTTATAATGAAGAGAAACAAAAAGGAAACGAAAAAATTAATGAAAAGGAAAGAAAAATAAACCTAATAATTGTTTATATTTGCTGTTTGAATGTAAATATAAAATGATGTCTTATTTCATGCACACACTTATTTTCCTCTATTACCAATCAAGACCCAAAACTTTTGTTTTGAATAAAAATGAACTGAAAAATAAACCCAAGAAATTTTAAGTTTGCTGTTTGAATGTAAAAATAAAATGATGTTTTATTTCATCAACATACTTATTCTTCTTTATTACCTTAAAATGAAGGGCAAAACAAATTTTTTCTGTTTGCAGTTTTAATGTAAAAATAAAATGATTTCTTATTTCAACACACTTTTTTCTCTATTACCTTAAAATCAACAGCCTAAAAACTTTTCATGTTTGCTGCTTTTAATGTTAAAATAAAATGCTTTCTTAATACTTGTACATATTTCATGTCTGCTATTTATATGTAAATCAAATGCTTTTTTATTGAAACTAAAATAAAGGGCAACAAAAAATACAAACGAAAAAGATACGTTTCTTCTCCTCAATGCAATGGTGTCTCTGACAGAAAGCATTGTTGTCTCTTCCGAACCCAATCCAAGAATGTCCTCGGGTTGGAGAAGCCCCGTTTTTATATGGAGTGGCCAATTCGTGAACTGGCGTGACCAATGCGGAAACGATGCGGAATGATGAGTGAACTCGCGTGAACGTGTCGTGAACGATGCGCGAACTACGCGTGCCAATTCGTGCCATCGCGTGAACGTCGCGTGAACGATGCGCGAACTGGAGTGAACTGGTCGTGAACAGTGCGCGAAAAACACCAGTGCGTGCCAAAAAGTGGCACGCACTGGCGCGCATCAATGCGTGCCAGTGCGTGGCAAAAATGCGCGCAAGTGTCAGGGGGGCTTTTCCCTCTGTTTTAAGCCTTGGGCTTATCCCTAAGTGGTTTTTTTCCGAATTTATTTTCGATAAAACTATACTAGGGTGTTACTGTACCTTCCTGTTCCTGCTGAGTCTGGTTCAAAGAGGGACAGAACAACAGAGTTTTTAGTCTGAGTCCGTGTTGTTTGGCTTGGGGCAGAGTCTCCCTCGCTGACCTAACACTTACAAAGGGAGCTGAGCTCCCTTAGGTCACTGTCGAAGGTTTCTGTAGTTATGATTCCTTCTTGTGTGATCGACCAGACTAAGTCCTGTTGCTGTTCTCGGGGAGGATAAATCTTCCCTTG
>NC_090736.1:39994877-40013611 GCF_036898095.1 Palaemon carinicauda | reverse complement strand
GAACGAAAATAAAGAGAATTGTTGGGAAATGAAAGAAATTCTTCAAGAATGAAACACACAAACACACAGACATCAGGCTCTTCTCCGAAGCTTTAATTCAACATTAATGGCGATGTTACAAGCCGGGAGCGTTTTCAACTTCCGCCAAGTTTAATCCTAAACATTTTCCGCTCTACGAAGTTCCCGAATAAAATGGAAAGGCAAAGTGGCAGCAGAGCTGAAAAAGGTCAATGGATGACCTAGGTCTGACCTGTTTGTTCTTCCTAATCACGATTCCAATTTCCATCATCTTTAGTCCTTCCTTTCAATTCTCTCTCTCTCTCTCTCTCTCTCTCTCTCTCTCTCTCTCTCTCTCTCTCTCTCTCTCTCTCTCTCTCTCTATCTCTCTCTCTCTCTCTTCACAGGTGACGTATCTGAGCTGGAATCTTTTGATTACAAGTTCTGGAGCTAAAAACGCTTTTTATCACAAGAATTACATTTTTTTCCTTTTGATAATCCTATTATTTTTCCAGCTATCTGTTCCGCAGGATGTATTATAGGGATTCTCCTTTGAATTTCTAGATGGACTGGGGTGGAGGATGAAGAGGACTCCCTCTTAATTATCTGCTATTTTGTGGCATGGAAATTCTGTGAAAGGTTTGTTTTAATGTTTTTAATGTTCTTAAAATATTTATTTCAATTGTTAATTTTTCCTCATATTGCGAATTTATTTCCTTATTTCCTTTCCTATAGCTAAAAGAGATTTAGTCAATTCTGCGTTTCTTGAATATGTATAATTATGCTTTGTTTGAATATATTTCTTTGATCATCACAGGAAACGAAATATATTTAGTGTTCATTCGTTATCGGAAGTAGAAACAGTAAGTAGAAAAAGAAAAAAGTTTAAGAACATTTCCTTGATTTGAGGAAATGAAGTAAACCCTCTGATTCTCATTAATCTCCCCCTATATAATAATTAACAAGAATCATATATATTCCTGTTATGCTCATAGTATAGCTACTAAGACTCTACCCGTCCCTCGGGTATATGAGAGAGGAGTGGTCATACCCTGGTGAGAGGGTTGTGCGAGTGCTTGTATGTGCATATCTGTCTAAATATTTTGCCGTCACTTTTGACGGGTCGCATATACTAGTATTTGATAAAAGAAGGGCACGAAGTATCGATTCAGCGCTTTACTTCATTGATAAAAGTCGGGAAATAATTACTTTTTTTTTTTTTTTTAAATAAGAAACTATAATAGAAAATCGAATCTTTGTCGCAACATTAAGCGAAATCAAACAACAAAAAGAACAATCAGGACTCCCAAATTTTACTTCATTGCAGTTTCGGCGTTGTTAAAGCAGATGATTTCAATAACAAATCTCAAATTAACTTCATCCTTAACTCATTACCACGGCCAATTATCAAACTAATTTCCGGAAGCAAATACGATATGATTATAGATGAACTGTTCTATGATGTCCATAGATGACTATAGTTTTGTTTCTGTTCCAACAGTTACCGTACATTGCAAAATAAATGTAAGTATCCTACATTTATTTTCTTATGTCCTGTAGCGAACAACGCCACTAGGCTTGTGATTATGGGTAACTATTGAAGGATTTTCAGATATAAGCTCTGTAATTGAATCCTAAACATTAAAATGTATATTTTAAGTGATATTGAATTCAACAAATAAGCAGAAAATATGTTTTAACATTGTCTTCATCCACGCCTATTGACTCAAAGGACGTCGATTTTATTTTTCGCCAGTCGTCTCTATCTTCAGCTTTTAAATCAATACTTCTCCATTCATCATCCCCTACTTCACGCTTCATAGTCCTCAGCCATGTAGGCCTGGGTCTTCCAACTCTTTTAGTGCCTTGTAGACCCCAGCTGAAAGTCGGGTGAACTAATCTTTCTTAGGGAGTGCAAAAAGCATGCCCAAACCATCTCCATCTACTTTTAACATGATCTCATCCAAATGTTGCACTCGAGTAATCTCCCTTATAGTTTCCTTACTAATCCTGTACTGCAATTTAACTCCCAATATTCTTTTTGTTTTATATATCTTAGATATTGAATAACGTCGTCACCATTACTCCCGTTGCTAAGAAATGAAATCACGAACATTATATACTCAATATCAGTGCACTACGGTGATCTGATATGACATTTTTTTTCTAACATCCCTGACAATAGTCTTTGGGGGTAATCCCATACCTTGAGATAACTATAAGTCTTGGTCAGATTTGACCCTCCCATTTCATCTATAAGAGAGGGAACTAAAAAGGTGAAAATAGTCAATAGGATGAAAGTGATAGAAGAGGGTAATATAGAAAGAAAGCTGAGATGTGCACTAATACGGGGAATTTTATTTGTTTTTGTTTTTTTCTCATTACGAAAAAAAGAAACTGTTTATGTAAGAAAAGTTGTGAAAAAGTTTCTAGAATTCGGTTTTTTTCATTGCTATTAAATAAGAAATCACAAACAATGCAGGGGAGGGCAGTCCTACCAAGTCATTTTGGAGAGGTCATCTGGAATCCGGTAATAGGATATAATGAGAGAGAGAGAGAGAGAGAGAGAGAGAGAGAGAGAGAGAGAGAGAGAGAGAGAGAGAGAGAGAGAGAGAGAGAGAGAAATAAAAATATATCTGGAAAAAATTATATATGAAGTAAAATATATATAGTCAAAAAATCAAAACAGATTTGTAAATTCAATTTTATAGACGTAGTCGTTCGACATGAATGATGAAATTCACCCCCCCCCCCCCCCCCAACTTCCCCTTAGGAATTCAATAAGGTGATCATCAATATTCTTTTCACGTAGAAGGATAAATAAAAATATTTTTATACGCACACAAAATAACTATATTTCTAATTTGAGAGTCATTGCCGTCTCTAAATATAAAAAATTCCAAATACGTTTATGATATACTTCACTTAGCCAATTTTTTTTTTTTTTATTGATATCAGAAGTGGAAACAGGACAATAAGATATCATATTTACCTTTACTTTGGAAACGATTGAAAGGACTAAATTGATCACAAACTATGGAATATGAAAAACCTTGGCGCAGTGTGTACCCGAGAAAAAAAAAATAGTATCAATACACTATTATTACTTTCCAAATATATCCGTTACCCAAATAATTCAATTCAGTTTTATGAGTAAAATTAGAGTTTGCGAACAGGTAAAAGCAAAATTGAATGATTCTATAACACGTGATTTTTTTAATAAAAAAGTGATGCGAACAGTAGGAGGAGGATTTCTGTTTCACTTTTAAAATTGTGATCATTCTCAGTGATTTGTTCAGTCTTGCAGGAATATTTATCGAAAATGATAATGGCCAGTTTCATTACTTCTTTAAAAAATCACAGTTCTAAAACTTTTTGATATATCTATCTATCTATCTATCTATCTATCTATCTATATATATATATATATATATATATATATATATATATATATATATATATATATATATATATATATATATATATATACATGTAAACATATATATATATATATATATATATATATATATATATATATATATATATGGATGAATATCAACACAACATCGTGTTCAAATAGAAATAAATTTCTACCTCATACTTGGGATCGAATGCTGGCCCCTTCTAATGAAAGGCCAGGTCGAAACCAACCATGCCACGAGAGGCCATAAAAGAAATTGGAACATTACGCTACCCAGCTGTTAAGGATTTACCTGGCGAGACACCAGTCTCTTACCAGCGAGTTTTACCCGACTTCCCGGCCCACCACGTGACACAATTGGTAGTAATTCATTCAAACTACCCCTAATGAGTCAATATGGATAAATATCAACACAACATCGTGTTCAAATAGAAATAAATTTCTACCTCATACTTGGGATCGAACGCTGGCCCCTTCTAATGAAATGGCCTCTCGTGGCATGGTTGGTTTCGACCTGGCCTTTCATTAGAAGGGGCCAGCGTTCGATCCCCAGTATGAGGTAGAAATTTATATATATATATATATATATATACATATATATATATATATATATATATATATATATATATATATATATATATATATATACAGTATGTAGTTATATATGTATATATATATATATATATATATATATATATATATATATATATATATATATATATATATATATATATATATATATATATAAATATGTGCATGTATATAAATATGAATATGTATATATAAATATATATATATATATATATGTATATATATATATATATATATATATAGGCCTATATATATATAGTATATAGTTATATATATGTATGTAAACATATATATACATATAAATATGTATATATGTACATGTAAATAAATATATGTATATATATATATATATATATATATATATATATATATATATATATATATATATATATATATATATTCATTATCGGTCACGCCCCCTTCCCCCCTCAACTTAGCTAAGGGGGAGAGAGAGTAGTAATACCCTGGTTAATGACGTATGTATTTGTAATATCTATCTAAATATTTAGCCGTCATTTTTGATGGATCGTGTACACTACACACACACACAGATATAAATATATATATATATATATATATATATATATATATATATATATATATATATGCATATATATATATATATATATATATATATATATATATACATATATATATATATATATATATATATATATATATATATATATATATATATTTATATATATATATATATATATATATATATATATATACATATATCAATATATATAAATATATATATATATATATATATATATATATATATATATATATATATATATAGATATATATATACATATATATATATATATATATATATATATATATATATATCGATATATATACTTATATATAAATATATACATATATATATATATATATATATATATATATATATGTATATATATATATATATATATATATATATATATATCTATATATATATATATATATGTATATTTATATATGTATATATACATATATATATATATATATATATATATATATATATATAAATTATATATATATAGATATATGTATATATATATATATATACATAAATAAATATATATATATATATATATATATATATATATATAAATATATATATATATAGATATATGTATATATATATATATATATACATAAATAAATATATATATATATATATATATATATATATATATATATATATATATATATATAAATATATATATATATATATTTATATATATATATATATTCATATATATATATATATATATATATATATATATATATATATATATATATATATAGTATATATATATATATATATATATATATATATATATATATATATATATATATATATATATTCTATAAATTGATATAAATAGAAAATTAAAGATTAACTGAAAAATATAAATAATGTTCTTGCAAGGCTTCACTGAATGACATAACCGATCTATTAAGATATCCCCCTTTCCGAAGCTCATGATTCACATCTATATTAATCCTCAGACCATTGAGTTACAGGAAAACGACTACTGGTACATTCACAATCTAACTATTGAATGGCACATGAGCTTCAGTGCAAAAACACTTCCACATTATCAGCTTCATACACGTACAATGTACTCCAATATTACGTCTATAAATTCTTTCATAGTCTACTGATACTCTCGGGCATAATGTTGCAACATTCGGCTTACATTTGGTAGGTTCTGTGACTGAATGTAGAGTATCTTTATTAATATAGAAAACGAGAATTTCCAATGTTTTATCCAAAAGAAAATGTATATTGCTTAGGGACAGCTACAGTTCTTTGATTCTATTTATGACGAAGGTTTACAAACACTGACTCTACTATCCTGTTGCACCTATGTGTTCCACTCTAACATCCTTTGAATAAAAGGAGTGTGAATATTCTTCACCTTTGATGAAAACAACCTTTATTTAAAACAATCTTTGACACACATAGGAACTGGCCTAAAATCAGTGAACCTTATTCATAAAAGCCGATACGAGAAATATACTTCACATTCATTTGCTCTGGATTCTGCTTGTTAAAGGAAGGTCTGGAAGCCCTGTCCGTCGCCCTTTGAAGAAATACACGCGTGAGAGGAAGAAGCACCCTATAAATATTCTGCCAGCGTGTATTAAAAAAGCTCAGCTTGGCACCGATACGCTTGTTCAGGCAAAACGAAAACCGTTTCTTTATTATTTTTTTTTTTAAATTGACTCTTGTCTTTCGCAACGCACCGGTGTCAATTTAATTTAATTTTTTTCTTTTTCTATTCCATATATTTTTTTGTTTTTGTTTTTTTGGTTTCATTCTGTTTACCGTAATTAGCTATATTTTACGAATAGCTGCTGTTGCTGTTCTTAAAATACTTTATTTGAATTTTTCATTTCTTCTCTTGTAATTTATTTTTCTGCTTGTTTCTTTTCCTCACTGGGCTATTTTTCCCTACTAGAGCCCTTGGACTTATAGCATCAGGCTTTTCCAACTAGTGTTGAAGCTTACCTAGTATTAATAATAATGATATCATTAATAATAATAATAATAATAATAATAATAATAATAATAATAATAATAATAATAATAATAATAATATTCACATGAAAATATCCAAACTAAATGGTGACTACAATGACTTATGAAATTTAATCATAAAAAAAAAATCTATAAATAAGTATCATTATTTAGTCAGTCTTATGAACAATTTTATTCAGCTCAAAGTTAATCAATAGGTTGTTTACTCAAAATGATTATGATATCAGAGAAACAAGATTCTTTGGAGTATCAATTACTAACATAAGTTAGACATTAATTGTCAATGGTTTCTCTGATGGACATATTCCTTTACTATTTGTTTCATTCTAATTGCGTGATTCATCTTTCATAATACATAACACATATACACACATACACACACACATACACACACACACACACACACACATATATATATATATATATATATATATATATATATATATATATATATATATATTTATATACATATCATTAAGTGGTAAACTACAGCTCTAGTTGAAAAAGCAGAAAGCTATAGCCCAGGGGCTTCAACAGTGAAAATAGCCTAATGAGGGAAGGGATCAAGGAAAATTGAAATATTTAAAGAACAGTAACATTAGAATAAAAATCTCCTATATAAACTAAATGAAAAAAAAACTTAACAAAACAAGAGGAAGAGAAATAAGATAGAATATTGTGCCCAAGTGTACCCACAAGGAAGAGAACTCTAACCCAAAACAGTGGAAGGCCATGGTACAGAGGCTATGGCACTTCCCAAGACTAGAGAACAATGGTTTGATTTTGGAGTGTCCTTCTCCTAAAAGAGCTGCTTACCGTAGCTAAAGAGTCCCTTCTACCCTTACTACGAGGAAAGTGGCCACTGAACAATTACAGTGCAGTAACCCCCTGGGGGAAAAATAATTGTTTGGTAATTAGAGTGTTATCAGGTGCATGAGAACAGAGGAGACTATGTAAAGAATAGGCCAGACTACTTGATGTGTGTGTGTAGGCAAAGGGATATGAACCGTAACCAGGGAGAAGGATCTAATGTAGTACTGTGTGGTCAGTTAAAGGACCCCATAACTCTCTAGCGGTAGTATCTCAACAGGTGGCTGATGCCCTGGCCAACCTACTACCTATATATATATATATATATATATATATATATATATATATATATATATATATATATATATAGTAGATAGATACATATATATATATATATATATATATATATATACAGTAGATATATATATATATATATATATATATATATATATATACATATATATATAGATCGGTATATATATATATATATATATATATATATATATATATATATATATATATATATATATATATATATATATATGTATATATATATATACATATATATATATATATATATATATATATATATATATATATATATATATATAAATATATACAATATATATATATATACATATATATATATATATATATATATATATATATATATATATATATATATATATTTATATATATATATATATATATATATATATATATATATATATATATGTGTGTGTGTGTGTGTATGTGTGTGTAAGTGTACGTGAGTGTGAGTGCGTGCTCGCGTTCGTGTGGACTTGGGCCAAATCTGAAATGAACTGGAGCTAATATTTCTCAGAATTTGATGCCGTAACCTTCAACAAGAAGTTTAATTGAATTATAGAAAATGCAAAAGCTAGTTTACACTTCATATCTAATTTTGTAGTCTCAATTTCTCGTGGAAAACATTTAATGCTAATATGCGATGTTTGTAGATAACCTAACGATGATTGAGACAAAATATTATTTACTGAGATTATTTGAAAAATTCCAAGTGAAGTGATAATATATTATCAGGTCCAAACACCATATCATTGAGACGCTCCTTATAGTAAATTTTTCAATTCAAATTTTCTTTCCTGGTTCCTGCCCTTCAAAGATAAAAATTCTGGCTTTGGTATAATGATTCTAATATTTTTTTTTTTTGGTAAATGAGACATTATACATTGAAACAAATAATTCTTGTATAGAAAAGATTATACATCAAAGAAATAAATCGAACTTTTATCATGTGAAATTGAATCGCCATGGCAGAAAATCAAAAGCATCCGGGAAAAGAATCACAGAACCAAACGAAATGTTGGAAGAACTACATTTCTTCGATTTTTTTTTTTCATTGGCAAAAGCAAGACACTGGGAAAGGGAGCAAAAGGAATGGTTCGACTTGCGCTTGCAAATTTCCAGAAAGAACAATGATTTTCAAAGTACGACTTATACATTTGAAGGCTGCAAGGATAGGAAGATTTGTGTTGACTCATGTGCGCTGATTGCATTATGCAATCATGCGATGAAGTGAGTCAATAAGATGGACAAAGATGGCAGCATATTCTTAGTAAAACCATTCATGACAAATTATATATTATTCATATTTCAGGCTCTTTAATTCTATCCTTAGTTTACCCCACAACAACACCGGCGTAGCGGCAGACTTAGATGATTAAAGGTTGAAAAGGCTACTTGTTTCAGTTCCGGTATCATCTGAAGAGATAATCTGCAGAAGGTAAGACAGGCAAGCCCAACCGTGGCAGAAACCTCCTCAGTAAATAGCTTAAACTCACGGTCCCGAGCTGGGATCGATCTGTAGCCATGTAAATGAAAGGCGAACGCATTACCACTGTATTGCCATGATTATCCTTATCACGATAACCATAGGGATTTTAGAAAAAAGATTAGTGAAGCGTTTAAAGATTAGAATCGCAAGCGTGTTTAATTGAAAGCAATTTTGAGTGTATACTGTGTCAGAAAAAGAAAGTTCATTAAAATAATTTTGATGGAAATTTTGCTTCGGCGTGTGCAAGGAGAATCATGGCAACTCACATCTATGTCCACAAACTTTCCCGTTCCTATACACGGTATATCTTTCCCCGACAATTTTTTTTCGCAATTCTCTTCACTACATCAAGGCACATTTAATCTTACATTCGCTATTTCTACGGCTATTTCTAGCTGTCCTCATGCCCTAAGTAAAACTATTCTATATTTAGACTTGACAATTTAGCATTCAGCACCAGGTGGAACTGGAAGAGAAATTTGAAAGTATGAAGAGCAAAAATGAAGAAGTAAAGCATGAACGTAGGTACTCTACGGTAAGACACAAAAAAAAAAAAAAAAAAAAAAAAAAAAAACATAAGTAATGCCTATATTTCCAACCACTAATTTAGTCATTGGCCTGTATACTATTGATTAATGTTTCAATGCTTCGACATTATTCTAGCTTATTTTCATTTGGACTCTCGTGATGCTTATTAGCTAATTCTCCCTTGATTATCTGTCATGTTTTCCTTCCATCAAATTCCCTCCATTTCTGGTTTGGTACAGAAACAGGGGTTTCAGCTATAATTTGTGGCAATAATGCCGAAATTCTTTCAGTGTTCTGTACCTTTTCCATTACCATACTTTGTAGCTTTTAATTACTTTTGAGGTTTCAAGATTACTCTCTTATTTATATTTCCTATTCCACAATGCCCCCACTGCCTTACTTGCTGATTAGTCACAGATTTTCCAGTTTTTATACCAATCAGTGAAAGCTACTTTGTGATACGGTTACCTTATCAAAAGGCAATTATATAAACATATTTACATACAAACACAAACACGCTGGAGTTACAACAGAATTGCCTTCTAAAAAAATTAAGATTACAGAAGTCAGGAGAAACCGAAGAAGGAAAGAAATTCCAAAGCTTTGCAGTAAAAGGGGAAAAAAAACCAGACCGACGTTGAGCCGTGTAATCCGAAGGGGATAACTGATTTCCTCAGAGTTAATACAGACAGACCCAGCACCATAATTGAGAGCCATAATACTCCTACACACGTCAACCCCCCACCCCCAAGACCTTAAACCTTGTGATGTTCCTTAACGACTCTAAGCCTTCCATTCCCCCAGAGCAAACTCGCCTTTTCATACTCAATTGCTGAGGATTGAACACATATATTTATATATATATATATATATATATATATATATATATATATATATATACATATATATATTCATATATATATAAATATATATATATATATATATATATATATATATATATATATATATATATATATATTCATATATATATATATATATATATATATATATATATATATATATATATATATATACACACACGAACATATATATATATATATATATATATATATATATATATATATATATACATATATATATATATATATATATACACAAACATATATATATATATATATACACAAACATATATATATACAAACATATATATATATATATATATATATATATATATATACATACACATATATATATGTCTACATGCACAAACTTCTACTCACACTGGCATCGAACCCTATTCTCTTCAAATGAATGGCAAGTTGACTACCAATCATGACAGCAGCGCACCAAAAGGCATCGGAACTTATGAGCTAACTGTATTAAATCATTCATATGGTGAGCCTTAACATAATTATGTTCATACACACTGACACATACACACACACGTATGTATATATATATATATATATATATATATATATATATATATATATATATATATATATTTATATATATACATATATATATACATATATATATATATATATATATATATATATATATATATATATATATATATATATATATATATTATATACATATATATACAGTATATATACATATATATATACAGTATATATACAATATACAGTATATATAAATTCCGTTATTCTTAATGTCCACCTATAATCTGTCATTCTCATTATATGTTCTGCCCATGTCAATTTCTTTCTCTTACAAGTTGTTAGAATATGCCCTTCTTTAAAGTAGTTTGTTCTCATATCCATGTTACTCATTTTGCCTCTTAGTGTTATTCCCATCATTATTCTCACCATATCGCTTTCAATTATAACTAGCAAAATACTAAACCTGAATGAATGAATAATTTTGAATAGATTTTAGTATAGAAAAATAATCAAATCTATCGAAGGCAAAATGAAAATTTAATGTTTGAAAGCACAAAAGCAATTTCCGCCTCTTAGCGAGAGGGCCGGCGAATATCTCTAGTGATTCATTCATTAATACTGTAAGCAAAGCATACAGGCAATGTTTGAACGCCAATCCAAAGAAGCAAAGTCGTTAATATTAAAAGCTTTTTTCTACTGAGTTATGAGAAATACTTCTGTCAGTATATAATATGCAAGAGAATCTTCAGAAATGGTTTAAAGTAAATTTTATAATTATCTTCAGAATGACGATGATTATATATCCGTGCTATTTTTATTATACTGTATAATGCATGATTGCATGAATATAAAATATGGGGAGTACCATGATAATTCTATAACATTCATAGGGTTTTTCATTATTCACTTCATGATTTTATTTGATTGCTTTCCAATTCTTTATTGATCTAAGATGTCATGAAAAATTCTAATCGTAATTTCGTATCAAAATTCAGTTTTGTTGGTCAGACCATAATATACTTGAAAATTTCAAACTTGCAGCTAATATTTTTATGTTGAATCGGCTGAAATATGTCTCTTTTTTATATTTTATATATGAAAGATCTATTTTAATGTTGTTACTCTTCTTAAAGTGTTTTATTCTAATTGTTCATTACTGCTCTTGTAGTTTATTTATTTCCATAATTCATTTCCTCACTCGGTTATTTTACCCTTTTGCAACCCTGCTTTTCCAACTTGGGTTTTAGTTTATCTAATAATAATAATAATAATAATAATAATAATAATAATAATAATAATAATAATGACGTGACGCCATTCATCCCCGTATTGTAAAATCTACGAAGTTGGACACAATAGGGCAAGAAAGAAATCTGGTAGATGACTGTGCAGCACAGACTCTCAAGTACTACCTAGATCACACAGCGTGATGTGTACTAACACTAATATATTTATGAGATCTTGCATATTTGATAACTACTTTTCACGTGAAATGCTTACCTCAAACACAAAGAAACGCAAAGTCATCTAGTCGTAAGAATAAATTGTACGTGTGGTGTAAGGAGCAGGAGATAAGATATTTATGCACCAGCACCAACAACAAAATGCCCAGGTTTTTCTAGTTCACGGCAGGACAAAGGCTTCAGACATGTCCTTAGTCTGGGGTATAGCCATTTTCATCATTGCGCTGGCCACTGCAAATTGGTGATGGTGGGAGACTTTAGCCTGATCGGTCACAGCACATCAACCTAATATGGGTGTCCCTGACTAGCAGAACTTTGCTGATCATTCCAATACACAAACCGATACACCACGTTAAGGTATTCCCACTCAGCTTCACTATTGTGCATTAAATAGACATTACTTACAAATCCATCTTAGCAGTTTTATGTCGAGAAATTAAAGTCGTAATAATTGGTTCTTGAATTAAGCAGCATTACTTGTTATAAATTCTATCACAAATAATTTGCTGATTCTGGTTAACATGTAAGTTTTGCTTTTACACTTATCTAAATGAATGATCAAGCCTGATATGTATTTTTTTTTTCCTATTTGCAAAACTACCAACCTTTAACATCCCATATATTATCTATTTTCTATTATTGAGTTAAGATAATATTTCAACCTCTAGGCCTAGCTTATCACTATAGTTATATATGTTTACTAATATATGTAAAACCCTTATTGTTGTTTAGCTTAGCCAGTTAATTCAACGCTAGCGTTTTTCCCCATTAACATATATGCAAAATATT
This sequence comes from Palaemon carinicauda, assembly GCF_036898095.1. Lineage (NCBI taxonomy): Eukaryota > Metazoa > Arthropoda > Malacostraca > Decapoda > Palaemonidae > Palaemon > Palaemon carinicauda. The sequence goes on along the minus strand of NC_090736.1, from coordinate 40,000,269 downwards.
GACATATAAATATTTTTGGTCATTGACAAAATATAAAAGTAATACCTCCCCTATATTCAAAGAAGTTTTCGGATCGCGTATTCGTATTTATTACATGTACCTATTTTTGCCATTTAAGCTATCAAATTGTATAATACCTGATCCTAATTCATCATATACTTTAGTTTAGGTTCACAGACGGTAGACAGATTGTATTTCCATTGAATGCATCATAAGCAAGGTTTCATAATTAGACTACGCACACTGTAAAGACCCTATACTGATAAATTGAAACTAGTCTCTGTTCTAGTTTTATGGGTGGATGGGAGAAACACAGATTCTCTGGTTATTTAGAGCTTGTCATTATAATATTACCTCATGTATGTCTAGCATTGGACCAAAACATTTATTGTAATTACTCCCTTTACCAGAAGAAACCGACATTGTGGTTACTTTCACATAGTATAATGGGGTAGATTTGTATCAGGTAGGAAAGATCAATTGACCTAAAAATGAAAAGATGAGACATAAAACCCAGTAAGGCTTCCAGCTGTCATGAAAATGTAAAAAATTTAGATTAGGATAAATATCCATCCCCCAGTAGGGACATGTATATGCAAATAATGTTTTTCAAACCCTAGTATTAACTTTTTGTTTTTCTAACTAAAATGGACTTTCAACAGAGCCACTTCACACTACACGAAATTCTGCATAATGTTTATCAAGTGTCTATGTAAATGATGACAGTCGAATTACAAACTATAATTTTTTTTCAAGTGTCATTATTAACTTTTTGTAACTAAACACTGCTTTTCAACATTGCCATTCCACACTACACGAAATTCTGCATTCTATCATAAAACATCGACATCAACTGCAAAGTACTAAATTAGAAAAAAAAAAATTAAATGCCTGTACGGGGTTCGACAATTCCTGAAAGCTTAAGTCTCCATAGTTATTACTATTATTATTATTACTTGCTAAGCTACAACCTTAGTTACAAAAACAGGATGCTATAAGCCCAAGGGCTCCAACAGGGAAAATAGCTTAGCGAGGAAAGGAAATGAGTAAATAAACTACCAGAGAAGTAATGAACAAAGCTATACCATTAATTTTAAAACAGTTTCATTTTACACCATCACCGACATTCTTTAATCAACATAAGGAGCATTTTCCATTACAGTTTATATTTATATTTACATACTATGTAGTTAGATGGATACATTTACTTCCTTTTTCAACGTGATCATCAGTTACATTGGTTCAATGTAAGACTCAGCGCTATTCATAATGGTGTTTACTCTTACAGTTTGACAAACTCAATATATAGAGCATGTTATCATCTAACTGCTTCCTTGACACATACACTTTAAATTCCAATATTTGCTACTGCTCACAATCGCGCACGTAAAAATTAACCAACAATATAAATAAATAAACAAAATATATATATATATATATATATATATATATATATATATATAAATATATATATATATATTTATATATATATATATATATATATATATATATATATATATATATATATATATATTAGAATACGAAAATTGTCGCATTTACCTTTATTCTTATTAGTAAATAAAAACGAGAAAACGACAATACTGAAGTAACTGTTGTCTTTCGCTAAAACAATATTCACTTACCAGGCCAAATGAAGTGGGTTGCAGGTTGACTTCAATAAGAACTTGAGATATCGGATCCATCTTGGCGAAATGTACGTGAGTCATTCACATATATTATAGATTTAGAATCTTAGCTACACTGATTATTCGTTAGTTCCGTTGGCGTACGTGACCCCGATAATTTTAAGTTCAGATAAATTATTTTAAATTAAGTGTGGTTTCCATGGTGTGAGTTCATATGTACCAACCAGCCTGTATTAAAAAAAAAAATCTACGTTAAAGGCTTTACACACAACAACAACAATAACAACCGTTTCTATTCCACTGCAAGACAAAGGTCTCAGGCATGTAAGATCATGTCTGGGGTTTGACACAACGTTGGCCAGTGCGGATTGGTGATAGTGGGAGATTTTCGTCTGCTCGCTCATTAAGTGACCTAACGTGGGTGGCCCTAACAGCTTTACTGATCATGGCGATACGCAAACCCTTTCACCACGTTTAGGTATCCCCACTCAGTTAGAGCAGAAGAATACTTGACTGAATTATAACAGCTTAATATGTTTACCGGAATAAGTTTAAGCAATCGTGCGATATATAAAATCCATTCCCAATATTTAATCAAGTTTCTGCAAAACCTGGTCCAAAGCCATGGATTTGACTAGGTGGGGAGTTTAGCTTTCGTGTGAATTAGAAGGTACTATAATCAGAATGACATATAACGAACAATAAGAATAACAGAATGTTGCACTAGAAACTGCAAATGAAGCCGAGAATGAAGAGAAGACGAAGGATTAACGAGCTAAGAAAATTTACGGGTATGGACTGGCATAGAAATGCCATAAACAGGCACGAGTAGAAGGTTGTGTCTGAGGCCTTTGTCTTGCAGTTGACTATCAACGGTTGATGATGATGATCATCATTATCATAATTAGAACCTAAAATAGCCTTTATTCCGTAGTAGTATAAAAACTTACCTCACTAACACAAACTCGTCGCTTTTGATTGAACAGACAACAGGTTGGAAAAAGCAGAATTGGCACTTGGATTACATTACAGTACTCACTACCGACTGGGAACAAGGAAAATATCCACCCGATGCTAATGACTACCAAATAGATACTGCTTCAATAACTAATTAGTGGTGGGGTTGTATCACACAACACATCTGGCAGACCTTCAAACTAACAGTCAAAGATAATAAACACCAAAGACGTTTATAACTGCCTAAACATTAGTATTACAAGTTGTGCGAACTATTTGGAACTTTTGAAAATAAAGGGACATGCACATATACACACAGAAACAAACGCTCTCGCGCAAATACACACACTCACACGCATACACACACTCACACACACACACACACACACACACACACACACATATATATATATATATATATATATATATATATATATATATATATATATATATATACAGTATATATATATATATATATATATATATATATATATATATATATATATATATATATATATATATATATATATATAACCCTGTTCGAAAAGTAGGAAGCTACAAACCTGAGGGCTTCTACAAGGAAAGCACACACGTGAGACAAGGTAATAAGGAAATGACAAATAAACCAAATGTGAAAAGTAATGACTAAATAATATAAAAGATTTTGAAATTAGTTGAAAATTTAAAATAGATCGGTCATAACAAACTGTTAAAAGACACTTATGTCCACATTTAAACATTTGCTGGAAGTTTGAAATTAGAAGTTCCACCGATTCAACTCCGAGATAAGGAAGATCATTCCACAATCTGGTCATATCTGGAATAGAACTTTTGATAATGCTTTGCAGTATTGTGCAAATATGATGGGGAAGGCAAACATATTACAATTAACCGTTTACCTAGTACTAAGTACAGGATAGTACAGGCTGGAAAGGTCTGAATAGAAAGGATGGTCAGAATTATGAAAATCCTATGCAATATGAACAAAGAAGTAACTGAACGACAGTGTCAGAGATAAATATCAATATAAGGGAGAGGAAATTTATTACACGGAGTGTTTTTTCCAACAAATTAAGATGATACTGAGCAGATGATGAACATTAGGAAAACAATACTTGAAACAAGTCCCTGTTATTCATTACAGTTGTAAATCTTAGAATTAAAGTTTGTTTGACGGCGATATATATCTCTTTAGTTTGCAATTTAACTATAACCTATGACTGTCAATGGGAAATAAACTTATAAATACATTACAAATAGATTTAATCTCGCGGCAGACTGTCACTATAATTTAGAAAGGTACTTATGAAAAGTCTCAAATTGTTATCAGTGTTACTGAACATCGCAAATAGTAGACTATACTACGTTAAAGAGACATTATTAATAGTAAATAAAATTACGAAGAGTTGAATCTTCGGGAACAGAAAACTAATAACAATCGTGATTCAGTCAAATTTGAGTTTTTAATTAATTTCTTTTCCACCCGTTATCCACATTCGAAATGAATATATCTCCAATATCATAATAGTGTATCAATAAAACCTACAATGTAAAACATTCATAAAATTTGACTAAATATATTAAAAAAAATATCATTGATTTGAGATGTAATTTTTTATGGAGCAGTTATAGTGAGTAGTAATAGTAATAGTAGCATCATTAGTATTTCTACGATGGCTATCTGTTTCTATTTATCACTAGTGGCAGAGATCATGCCCACAAACATGATGCATTTCGAGATGCGAATCTGTATTGTTTTCCTTTTCTTTTTGATATTTGCATCTAGCTATTTTTGAGTATGTTAATTAGAAACTTATGAGATATATTTCATATAGAAAAAAATAAAAAATCGATATACACCTTGAACGATACCACGAAAAATGTTAAAGGAAGTCTATGTGCTTTATTTGAGCTTATAATTTTCAAGTATATCTGTTTTGGTGGAATTCCGTAATGCATAGAGATATTGCTGATAACGTTATTTTTTTCATTTTCTTTATAATGTCCAGAGATATCAAGATTACGCTGAAGAAGGATACAGTGGAACTTTAGTACCAAGATACAAATGGAATATAAGGTGTTAAATATATATTTCTGGGACACATGATATATCCACTTACCTCACGAAATACTCAGTGTGAATTTGTTAACGATTCGATGATTATTCAATAACTGTAATATCGGGTACTTGTTTCCGGTTCTCTTTAGCATTGGGAAATAAGCTAAACTCATTGTAACTTTCCTTCCATTTTTATCGTAATGTTTTCGCTTGCCGGAATCTCGGTCGCTAGATAGCTTTGCCGTTCAAAGAGTTACTGTTTTTTTCCCCCATATGTATACATCAAACGCACCGAGAGTTTATTCCTATTTACTTTGATCTCAGATTTCAGTTGAAGATTATTTCAAATTCTCTTTTTGTAAGGCGGACTCACTTGCTATGGATGCTGTTTGTGGATCTCAAACTTACTTTTGTGTTTGTTTGAAGATATGTTATTGTACTTACAGATATAAAAAAAAGGAAATAAGAATTTATCTAACATTACAATCTTAACACAAAATAGTCAAAAACTTATTACAATTCGTACTTTTGAAGATATTTCAGATATTAGGGAGGTTTTATGCAATATCAAACATGTGTTGAAAAATTACAAATGAACATCCATGAAAATAGCTAAAGAAAAACTTGTGCAAATTATTTAATACAATAAGGGGTCAAAGATTTTGAGAGAGAGAGAGAGAGAGAGAGAGAGAGCGCGAGTTACGTAATGTTTATTTGTTACTAACCGATC
>NC_090736.1:39984877-39987377 GCF_036898095.1 Palaemon carinicauda | reverse complement strand
CCTCCAGTTGGAGAGTTTATTGTCCTCTTTGAGGAGACCCCTAGAAGTGTATGAGGAATTTGTTAGGGATATTTAGTGTGTATTTGCTAGGATATTCTTACTTTTCGTTTGCCTCCTCCTTTCTGGACCCTCTTCCCTTTTTGTATGCTTGTGTTGATGACCTTTCTTTAATTGTGTAATTGTTTTCTTTTACAGGGAGTTTAAGAGTGAGTGTTTATCATTAATTACTGTATTGTTGAGGTTCAGGTGTTATTTCTGTCTGAAACTTGTGTATTAAAATTAAGTATATTTTTGTGGTATTTTCTTTGTCCCCTTGAATTGACTTTGCACTCTTATTGAACTTGTATACTATTCCACCTTTTGTGGACTTAGTATGGTACTTAAGTGAATACTGTTTGATAAGTTTAGTGTTTTTGCGTGATGGTCAAGCCAGCCATCACAAAATGGCGACCGTGACAGGATCTTTTCGTTCCTAAGTATTCACCGGTGTATGTGCAAAGTAAATTCTTGGGGTTGTTTTTCAGGCAGCATATTTTCACCTTCTCGTGGTTTTTTTTTTTTTTTTTTTTTTGTAGATTTAGTATTGTGTGAATAATAGTGGTCATCATGGTTAATGTACTAGACCTCCTTAGCGGAGAGGGGTGGCAAGAAAGGCTCGCAGAGTTGAATAGGGAAGATTTGGAAATTGTAGCAGAACATTTTGAATTGGAATATGATGTGTTAATAAGAAAGGGTGTATTGCTATTGCAAATTTATGAATGTGTTAAAACTGTAAAGGCTGGTGGGGAACAAGTGAAACCTGATAAAGCACTGTTGTCTGTAGAAATCTTGGATAGGCAAATTGCTCTGAGGCAGATGGAGTTTGAAATAGAAAAGTTTAAGGCGGAGGAAAGAGAAAAGGAGAGGCAGCATGAGATTGCCATGAAAAACTCAGGTTCCTCTTCTTCCTCTCCCCCTTCCCCAAATAGGTCAGTAACGCCTGCTAATAATTTAGCGCAGGCTCTCAAATTTGTGCCTAAATTTGAGGAAGACAATATTGCAGAGTTTTTTGTATCATTTGAGAGGATTGCAGCAAGGTTGGAGTGGCCCCAAGAGTATTGGACCCCTCTTATACAAAGTAAATTGATTGGAAGAGCTCAGAGGGTGTATGTAACTCTGGAGGAGGATCTGTCATCAGATTATGAGTGTGTGAAGGCTATCGTCTTGAAGGCCTATGAGTTAGTCCCTGAAGCCTATAGGCAACGCTTCAGGAACTTAGAAAAAAGTAGGGAGCAAACTTTTATTGAATTTGCAAGATCGAAGGAACAATATGCAACCTAATACAACCACCTAACCTAGGGCCCTGTACCCCTACCTAGGCCTAGCCCCTGCGACCCCCCCCCCTTACAGCCACTACCTATCACATCCATCAATAAATAATTTCTCCACAAAATGGTTATCATTTTTGGGTTTTCCACATCAAAATACATACATTGGAATAAAAAAACCATTAAAATTCGATAGGCACTCAAACCGAAAAGACCCAATTCGATTTGCTGAAAGGTTATTGGCAGGTTCCTCTTTCGAAGCGGGCAAGGGCCCTGTCCGCTTTCGTAACACCCCAGGGACTGTTTCAATGTAAAGTGATGCCGTTTGGTATGAAGAACGCGGCTGCCACCTTTCAGAGGTTAATGAATACTTTAGTCTACGGTTTAGAGGGGTGTGTAGTTTATATTGATGATATTGTTATTTATAGTAATGATTGGGAAACTCATTTAAAACTTATTAGGGCACTGTTTGAGGTTTTGAAGAAAGCAGGTTTAGTAATTAATTTAAAGAAAAGTGAATTCGCAAAGGCGAGGGTCGTATATTTGGGTCATGAAGTTGGTAATGGTAAAGTTGCTCCTAAGCAAGCAAATATCGAATGTATTGAAAAAATGTTAATTCCTAAGTGCAGGAGGGATGTCAGAAGATTCCTTGGGTTGGGTGGGTACTACCGAAGGTTTGTTAGAAATTTTTCTGACATCGCCGATCCTTTGACTAATCTCTTAAGAAAGAAGGTAGCTTTTGTCTGGACTGATGAAACACAAAGGGCTTTTGATAATTTAAAAAGAGTATTAATTAATTTCCCTGTCTTAAGAGCTCCTGATTTTGACCTTCCTTTTTCTCTTGCCACGGATGCAAGTGACGTTGGTGTAGGAGCGGTGTTGTTGCAGAATGACGAGCAGGGAGTTTCTCATCCTGTCGCATTCTTTTCAAAAAAAATTGTCCTCCGCCCAACGTAGGTATTCCACTGTGGAAAAAGAGACTCTTGCTTTAGTATTTGCTATTAACCATTTTCAGGTTTATCTCTCCTCCTCAGATACACCTATTAAGGTCTTGACGGATCATAATCCCCTGACCTTCATCAGCAGATACAAGAATAAAAATCAAAGATTGATGAGGTGGAGTCTCAGGCTGCAAGAGTGGAATTTAGAATTTTCCCACATCCCAGGAAAAGATAACATTGTTGCCGATTTTC
>NC_090736.1:39949877-39979877 GCF_036898095.1 Palaemon carinicauda | reverse complement strand
TGTTTCAGTTTGAAAACAAGGGCCTCATGATTAACACGGTCAAAGGCAGCACTAAAATCAAGGCCAATCATACGAACTTCCCGACCACAATCAAGGGATTTCTGTACAGCATTGGAGATTGTAAGAAGGGCATCACATGCTCCAAGGCCTTTACGAAAACCAAATTGCAAACTAGGGAGTAGATGATTACCTTCAGCAAACCTATTAAGACGTTTTGCCAGAAGACGTTCAAAAACTTTAGATAATATGGGAGTTATGGAAATTGGGCGGTAATCAGTGGGACTTGAGCTACCACAAACACATTTACATAGAGGAGTAACATTTCCAATTCTCCAACTAGTGCTAAAAGCTCCTCTTCTTGCTAACTTGCGCAAAATAACAGATAACTTTGGAGCTAAGAAATCTGCTGTCTTTGTAAAAAACAAAGGAAAAATACTATTTGGGTCAACACCTCCATAAGCATCAAGGTCCATCAACATAGCTTTAATCTCACGAGATCGAAAAGCTAAACTAGTTAGTTTAGCCTCAGGAAAACAGGAATGAGGAAGTTCAAATTTTTCATTATTCTGTTTACTGTCAAAAACATCAGCCAAAAGGGTTGCCTTTTCCTTTGGACAGTGCGTGACTGAACCATCTGGTTTAAGTAAAGGAGGAACTGTTGCATCTACACCAAAGAGTGCAGATTTAAGGGTAGACCACCATTTATGTTCCTGAGTTGTACCAGAAAGTGTTTCTTTTATGGTTAAATTGTACTCCTTTTCAGTTGAGGCATAAACTATCTGAGCAAAAGCTCGAAGCTAAGTATAGTTGTTCCAGGTCAAATCTGATCTGTTACCCTTCCAAAGTTGATAGGCCTCCTGCTTCTCCAAAAAAGCACGTCTACAATGTATACATATTTTTTTATATATATATATATATATATATATATATATATATATATATATATATATATATATATATATATATATATATATACTATATATATAAATGTAAGTTTTAACTATCTGTTTTAGTTAAGTCAATGTTATTATTAATCCAAAGAATTTTACATATATATATATATATATATATATATATATATATATATATATATACATATATATATATATATATATATATATATATATATATATATATATATAAACAGAGAGAGAGAGAGAGAGAGAGAGAGAGAGAGAGAGAGAATGTTTATAATCACCTAATGATATCACTAGAATCAAAAGGCATTATATAATACAAACGACTTAGCTCTCTGTTAAAAAGAAAGATATTCAACCATGCTTTATAAAACTGGTCGATTGATGAAGCTAATATTATATAGCGGATTAATCATGTCAGTTACTACTAGCTATATACCTCGTTTCTATTCGAAATAGATTAAAAATAGACAAGGCAAGGTATCAGGATTTATTGTTTTTAAATGTGGTTGTTGTTGTCAAATTACTGATGTTGATGATGGCAAAGAATAATCGCAACCATAATAAAAAATACAATTGTATCATGGTATTCCACTGTCTTAGGGTAGAGTTCTCTTGCTTGAGGATACACTAGGGTAAACCATTCCATATATGTTTCTTCCTCCTGTTATTTTGACCTTGTTTTATAGTTTACAGTATATATGAAAGATTTATTTTAATGCTGTTACTTATCTTGACATTTTAGTTTAATTGTTCATTGCGTCTCCTTTAGTGTATTTATTTCCTTACTTCCTCTCCTCACTGGGTTACTTTCCCTGTTGGAGCCATTGGGCTTATAGCATTTTGCTTTTCTAACTAGGGTTGTAGCTTAGCAAACAATAATAATAATAATAATAATAATAATAATAATAATAATAATTGTTCAGTGGCTACTCTCTTCTTGGTAAGGGTAGAACAAACTCTTTAGCTTTGGTAAGCAGCTCTTTTAGCAAAAGGACACTCCAAATTCAAACCATTATTCTCTGGTCTTGGACAGTGCTATAGCCTCTCTACCATGGTCTTTTACTGTTTTGGGGTAGAGTTCTCTTGCTTGAGGATACACTCGGGCTTACTATTCTATCTTATTTCTCTTCCTCTTGTTTTTAAAGTTTTTATAGTTTATATATGAAAGCTCCATCTTAATGGTGTTACTTCTCTAAAATATTTTATTTAAATTATTAATTATTTCTCTTGTAGTTTTCTTATTTCCTTTCCTCACTGGGCTATTTTCTCTGTTGAGGCCCTCAGGCTTATGGCATCTTGCCTTTCCAAATATGGTAGTAGCTTAGCAAGCTATAATATTAATGATACCAGCGGTGAAATTGATGCGTTCTTTTTCTTCCCTAATAACAATTAAGATGATAATCATCTTGTTTGTAATAAAAACAAAAAACAAACAACAATAATAATGATGATAATGATAATGCAAATGATAATAACTATGGTATATAATGGATTATAATTCTTCTAGAAATAACGAGAAATTATTTTAACAGCGCGAGAGGCCACAACTTCCTTGATGCACTCCAGTATTCCTCTGCGGAGTATTAAAAAAAAATCTCTTTCTTCAACGCCAGCATTCAGGAAGCTCCCACTCAGAGCTTCATTAGTCCCTTCCATTGAAGGCTGTGAAAAGAATCGTTTCATATTTCATCACATTTCATTAAGGGCGAAATCCAAAGGAGAGCGTCTTAAGTCGACTGTTTACATACGATTTCCTCTTTACACCATTTTTTCCTTTCGTAACTAAATCCTGTGAATTTATTGATGATTATGCTAGAGTAAGATGCATTAAGTTACGCTTCATTTTTATTCCTAATTTTAAAAATATTGTTATTAAGGAATCTTTATAGGTCGCTATATAAAAGAAATCTAAAAATTAGAGGGGCACTGTACAGCGCAGACATTTTCCTTGACCTTGACCTTTGACCCTAATGTATTAATTGGTGTGGATTGTCATACTCAAATATGAACGGAGTTTGAAGTCTCTGTGACATTAATGTCTAAACTTATGGCTGATTGCGTGAATTGGACATTTTCCTTGACCATGACCTTGACCTTTGACCTTGACCTTCCAAAATGTTATTATTTTCAGCTTTTTACATAACAGTTAATCCTCGCAAGTTTCATTACTTCACGATTAAAATTGTGGCCAGGAAGCTATTCACAAACAAACACACAAGCAGGGGCGAAAACATAACCTCCTTCCAACTTTGTTGGCGGAGATAATAATAGTATCACTATTCTCTAATAGAGAATAACGGGGAAAATTGATGGCTCTCTCAATTCACTATAAATTTTTTTTCTAAATATGCTTTTTCTTAAAGTTTAATCAACGTTTTTTTTAAGTGAAGGACAAATATATGTGTTTATTGTAATTCACAGCAGTGTATAACGCTCTGCCTGTAATAATGCATTTGCTTAATAAGCGAGTTGTATCTTTTTCATGATTTGTGTCATGTACTGTGCTGGAATATACGGTATATATCGACGCACTACTGCACACATTCATGTGAAAATATCAATATTTCACATAGAGTAAATATGTAAATACGCAAAGAGAAAAAAAAACTTTATTCCTATTAAACCAACTTTGCTATGCTTTAACACGTCATCTACTCAATTTATTAGCCAACACCTTTTTTTTCTAGCAACCACACCCTTTCTAAGCCTACTCCGAATAACCATTCTATTGTTATTGTTAAGTTATAAACTTAAGTTATAAACTTATGTTTATTTTTTGGTGTGTGCAATAAAATTGTCATTTTATTTAACGGTATATTGATTTATAAAGTACTTTTATATGATTGATCCCTTATTATGTGTTGTAGCAGGAGTCAAGCTGTGTGACGTTATTGGCGATGTACAGTACAAGAAGTTGAGTTAAATAATACATCGTATATACTCTCTTAAAAGCAAAATATGTTTTCTGTCAAAGAAGCTACTGAGAAGGGTGCAAAAGTTATTATTACTTCTAAGTATGAGGCATTAATTGCTCTAGAAATCAGCGTTTCCCAACCTGGGGTGCTGAAATCAATTATTGGGGGTGCTGGGAAGCGATACACACACGACGTTGAAATATCACTTCTTAGCAAGGCGTGACCAGTTCTGCAGTACACGTTCGGTACTTGTTTGTATCTGACATGAGAGCGGCGAGACTGTGGGACTAGTAACAGCCAGACAGTAGCACTGTAGTTGTTCAGTAGCAGTATAACAGAGCAGTACAGTTCCTACATATTTGAGTTTTGTCGCCATATCTAAGACTATCTTTTATTTCCAGTAATACTGGTAAGTCCATTGGAAAGTATACTCTCTCTCTCTCTCTCTCTCTCTCTCTCTCTCTCTCTCTCTCTCTCTCTCTCCAATGTATCGCTTCATATAATTATCTGTAAAAGAAGTGATGACGTTTTTCAATACTAAAGTATTGGAAGACTAAAATCTTGGAACCCTGGTATCAGAGGCGAGTGGCTTCGTAGCGCTTGGGTAATCTATGTTTTGAATCAGTGTGCATGTTGTCATTTCGCTTAGTATTTTCCCTGAATTAGATATATTACAGTTACCTGGTTGTTTTATGTTGATTCTTTATCTGAAATTAATTGTCGACCTTTTCCGTGATAGTTTCTGGTCAAAAGTAAGAAGTATAAGTGTGCAAGAATTGAATAATATTAATAATAATAGAATTTAGCCATCAGTATGTAGGTACACACACACACACGTTTATTCTTTACAAGTTTTCAATTTATACACACATTTGGAATCTACATACCACATGCAGGGTTTCAACTTTAGCTAAAAATACCTTAAAATTGAGTAATCAGATTTCCTTTCACTAGTTTGGGCCAATAAGCAGTCTCTTTTAGGGTTGCCATATCTGAACAGTCAAAATACCGGACGGTTCCCTCTTGAACACCCCCCCCCCCCACCCTTCCAGAGTCGTAAAAAAATGCAGTTTGTAAGAGCTACCACTATATGTGTGTGTGTGTGTGTGTGTGTGTGTGTGTGTGCGCGCGCGCAAAAATAATTCGAAAGAGAGAAAAATGAACTGACCTCAAGGCTGATTTATAATAATTATATTTAATATAGTTACATTCTTCTTTCTTCATTAGGTCTGTGGCTGCATCATAAATACTGTGTGTGTGTGTAAATATATATATATATATATATATATATATATATATATATATATATATATATATATATGTATGTATGTATGTATGCATCCTGTGTAAACACACACACACACACACACACACACACACACACACATATATATATATATATATATATATATATATATATATATATATATAATGTATTAATTTATTCATTTACATCATTTTTATTTGTTGTTGCTGTTGTTATTGTTGTCTTTGTTGCTGTTATTTTTTTATTATTATTACACACACACACACACACACATATATATATATATATATATATATATATATATATATATATATATATATATATATATACATACATATATTTTCATCATTAAAGAAGAAATTATGGACATTTGAAGAAATTTTAACATTCCCCTCGGACCATGATTTTGACACCTAAATCCAGGACATGTCTGAGAAAATCAGGACATATGGCAACCCTAAACCCTATTTCCAACATTTTTTTTTTTATAGAAACTGGCTGCTTTCTTCTTGTCAAATATATATTTTGTACTCTGCTTTCCTTTCTCCCATATCTTCTTATTTCTCCTCCCGCAACCCCATCTAATAATATACCCCTCCCAAACCCGCCACCCATAGTGAAATCAATATAATTATAGAAAGGATGGGGAAGCTCTGCTCGATTTTTTTTTTAATTAGATTTTCGTTGAGAGGGCAGTAGTAGTGGAGAGGCTAACTGTTAATAGCATTATGTTTTGATGATAATCTGAGTCTGTTTCTTTATTTCTTAATGTCATTTATAAAAGTTTCATTGTTGCTTTTTTGCTAGAATCCTTCTCTTCATTCATTTGCAGGTTTATGTGAATCTGCCATGCCGAAGACACGCAAATGGAGTGATGAATATGTCAAATATGGTTTCACTGCATTCCTGGACGATTGTACAGAGAAGGTAGAAGCCTTCAAGAAGAAAATATCACTGTGGAAGCGTCGAATCCAGGGAGGAAATGTGGGAAGCTTTCCTATCCTGGATGAAAAACATGGAGACAAGACAATCCAGCCAATGCTTGTAGAAAATATTGTTGCTCACCTCTCACTCCTAGAGACCACTATGGCACAATACTTTCCCATGGATCATTCATTTCCAGAATGGATACAGCAGCCCTTCTTGGCAGATATGGATGATGATGATAACCTAAAGGAGGAGCTTATTGATCTGCAGGTGAACCAGGGTTGTCAAACAAAATTTCGCACACTACCGCTGTCAGGTTTCTGGTGTGATCAGTTGGTAGCTTACCCTGGATTAGCAAAAGCAGCACTGGAAATGATCATCCCATTTCCAACTACCTACCTCTGTGAAAAGGCTTTTTCCACCATGCTCCAAATCAAAACAACTGCCCGGAACCGACTTCAAATTGGGTTGCTTCATGATATGAGGGTGGCTCTGGCCAACACAAAGCCTAGAATTGAGAAACTAGTTGCATATAAGCAACAGCAAAAATCACATTGATGTATGTACAGTATGATTGATTACCCAGTTGTACATATTTAAATCCATGCAATTTAATTTTATATAATTTTTTTTGTATTTCTTTTATAAACAATATTGGTATTTTGTGTTAGTTTTAAGGAATGAACAAAATAAAATTGATCAAGCAGTACACTTCACATTCCTTTATCATTCTAGTTACCTAGTAATAAGATACTAATGATTAAGATAATTAGGGGGTGCTGGACTGCTTAGACATGACAACAGGGGGTGCTAGGGTTGGAAAAGGTTGGGAAACACTGCTCTAGATGGTACAGAATTTGGGATCCAGACACATACAGAGTTGTATTTTCTTTATAATATAAAGAATGGTACCCATAACTTGAATGAGGTGCATAATATCTAAGACCATTGCAATGTGAAAGATGTTTTGAAGGTAAAAGATGTTGCAAGAATGACAATATCTGGTAAAATTAGTTTTGATTATGATACATTTTTATTATGTAAAATGATACTGTACAGAAATAGAGAACCAGATGAGAAAACAACTAAAAGATCCAAGTTAGTACATTGTGATCTGCCTTCCCCCATTGATCCTCCTGCAAGAGAAGGCTTCGTGTTTGAGATTTCTTTTGTTGTTGACTTTTCTGCTGCGATAATAGTGTTAATTTACGAAGCCCAAAAATTACACATTAGCGGTTACTGTAAATATTTTAGTAGATAGCGCACCTTATGGTTCCGTGAAGGTTATCAAAACAGACAATGGCACTGAATTTACGTCAACTGAGTTAAAAACTTCCATGGTGAAAAATCACACCAAGTAGGAATTTTCTAATCGATATTCACCCCATCAAAAGAGCTCTCGCGTAGAACCTTGTGTGAGATGCCCTGATGTATCCTGTTAGAAGGAGATTTACCTAAAAAGTTGTGGACGTATACAGTAAAGACAGCTGCCTACGTCAGAAATAGATGTTACAACCCAAGAACAGGAAAGACCCGATCTGAAATGACTGAACAAAATCCAAACTTAAAGAATATGCACATCTTTGGAACTGAATGTTATGCATATGCAGAGTATAAGAAGAAACTGCACACATGTAGTGAACAAGGGGTATTTCTGGGCTACGGTACATTGTGTATTTTTCTGAGCGAAAAGATGTGAAAAACGTACAGATTGTAAAATTCAGTAAAATTTTGAAAATGAAAGAAAAGATTTCAAGCACCAGTATGTCGAAGAATATCCTCATCTAAAAGTTGGAGCTAATGAAATTGAACAAAGCAAGCACCTAGAGATCGAAAAGCTGAAAACGAGAAAGGGAATGAAGAAAGGAGATACCTTCATAGACAACAAACCAAAGCTATGTACTTGGATGACTATGTAATATATAAAAGTTATAATTATATCAAATGCCACTAGATGCTCTATTGAATAGAGTTATAATTTTTCTAATGCCCTAAAAAACATATAAGGAAGCTCCTGCATCTTCAGAGTTCCAAAATGAATGTCTTGGAAGAAAACAACACATTTGAACTAGAAACACTTCCTAAACACAGAAAAGTTATTGACGGAAAGTGGTCATTTGCTGTAAAACTTGGTTAAGACAACGCTGAAAAATTGACAGTAAGATATATAGCAATGGGATACTAGCAAGCAAGGGCTGTGGACTATGAAGAAACCTTTGCACTTTGGGGGCTCTGACTGACTGTCTAAGAGCCCCCGCCGTGCGCAGATTGTACCAACTGCAAGGTACACTTTAGACTTTATCCTCTCCATAAACTCGATTAAGTTTTTGAAAATGCAGATTAATGTGTATATATATATATATATATATATATATATATATATATATATATATATATATATATATATATATATATATATATATTTCATTTGATAAGGCATTTCTTCTGAACTGATTAAAAAACAGTTTACAGTTGAACGTGAATTCACGCTTTTTTGTTTGTAACGTGATTAAAGGTAGCATTATACAATTTAAATGGAAAACAGAAAATTAATGCTTTTTGGTAAAAATTCATTTCCGAAATAGATGTTAAAATCCATAATAGTGAAATCCACACAGCATTGTTGTTCTCTAAAATAAAATGTTTCATGAAATCAAGCTGACAGTTGGCCAGGTGAGAAAATTCATGATTTCTTCTTTCTTTGACAATCTCATTTGCTTCTTGAAAAAATAAAATACAGCAACATAATTTAGTTAAATTTCAGACAAAATGTAAAATGTAAATATTTTTGTTTTATTTTCTTTCTTTATTGGGTGATATATCTCCTGAAACGAAAGAGCAACAACCTCTTTAGACAGTGCATTAAGAGATTTTAGAATCCGTGTGCGAAGTATGGAATGTTTCATGCAAATTCGTTTGTTATTTAATTAATGGAGCCGAGATAAATTCTTAGTTTTAATGCATTTTTTATACTTCACAGGAATTTGGCGTTTCTAATACGTTCTTAGAATAAAAATATTTCAACTTCTAAAAACTTCGACGCATTCTAAAAAAACAAATTTTTGGCAAAGGTGAGATGAAAATATTTGTAATAGAAAAGTAATTCTTCCTTCTGCCCGATTTCATTGCATTGAAAAAAACATATACGAGTATCTATAAAATTAGTGGTTACAGCCAAATCTTTTCTTTAGCCAAATATGCAGCGTCTGAGTGTATTCATGGAATATTAGTCACTACAAATATAAGTTCTTAAACTTGAAGATCGGAAAATTATTTATCTGAGGACATTAGATTATAATTCTTAGAAAAGGATAACTCTAAATTTTCCTAACAGTAGCACACGATTTCTCTTATAAAAATACTGAAAAATAAGTAAGAGTAGATTAAAAGCAAACTACATAGGCGATGATATTTGTTTTGCCAATTATTTGTTCGATATTGATGATCCACCTTCCGAAAATGAAGGAATGATGAATCAAATTTATAGTAATGATAGAAGTTTTTTTCTGCAAAGGTAATCTATATCTAGCTTAATTACTCTTTAAGTATAAAATCAAAAGAACTGAAGAACTTGGTCTTGCTGCAGGATTAAGATCATCAACAGTTACTTTAATGTGTCTAATCAAATAGATCTGTGATAAAACAGAATTGGATTGATGGATTGATTTTACGTTTTCTGGCATCGGGACATCAAAGATCATTGCCACTGATATCGTTTGTTATAAACAATGAATAAAAGGAAATTCAAGTTGAAACCATGAAAGCATAAAGCATAGATATCCTTATAAAAGTTAAATATCTTTCAAATAAATCTAAAAATACCGCTGGCATTGTAAAACACATCCTGCCCAAGAATCTTGGCAAAGATAAACCTGCTATTCTCACCTCGAGCCTCAAACAGATATTCCGTTAACGCGTCAAGTATATATTGTAATTTCATAATAGAATAGATTCTGATAAAATTGATTTCATCAGATGTTCATTTCAATTACATGACATCCATTTTGTCAATAATGCATTTAATAGCATATATTCTTATGATTGGAGTTTTTAACAGGATTATTTTTCACCGAGTCCTTATCTTCAAGCACTAATTACCCTTTTTTTGGTAAATCCATTTACTTCCAATTCTCTTATTCCCTAATCTTAGTGGCGTGATAATTTCTTTCCCAGTTCAATTTCACTTCGTCTGAAAACTTCTTTCATTATTCTCTTCAGGAAATTACGCTCTCTTTCTCATCAAGGATAGAAGTTATCTAATATTCTTGTGAAAAAATTTGTAATCTCATTGAGGTCGCAATTTGGTGTAACAAATATATAGACTGATAATTTGTAATCTTAAACTTTACATTTTAATCATTTGATAAAAACCCTATAGATGAGATTCTCCTTAAGGATTTCTCAAAGGACCTTCCACTTTTTTTTTTTTGGGGGGGGGGGGCGGAAGCGAGCAAAGCACTGTCTGCTTAGAATTTTTGTACTCATTACAGGAGACTGATACGAAATGTTCATCACTTTTCATGAATATGTGAATTCTCTTTACTAGAGCGTTGGGTCAATATACTCCTAGTAAGTCGCAAAATTTCAAACATGATTCTCCAAAACGTGTTGGTAGCAACGAAGTACCCAGTGTTTTCCCTGGACGATATACAAATATCTACGTCTAGGTAAAAGGCAGTCTTAGTGTAGTGTCGGGCCAGACAACTTACTGACTGCTAAAGGGTTTGTCGCAGGAAGCAGGAATTTATCGATAGTTAGATATGAATACATGCAGACAGTCCCAAGGATAAGGAAAGCTCTCAAAAAAGGCTCGTAGAATTATTATTGGGAGAAAATTCTACCTCGAGCCAATAGATTTAGATATTAATGCAACCTATCACAAGGTAAAGGATCTTGTTTATGGAGGGTTGTGGACTTCTGATGGAAGAAAAGGACTCCTAAATGTCATCGGGAGAAAAAGTCAACATTTTTACATATGGTTACACGATAAATTGAAAGGATACCGATGAGATAAGAAGGTCCCCTGTATTACAGTGTCTTAAATGCATAACTAATTAGACATATAATTTGAATGATTTAATAGAAGTAAAATTTTTCAGGTAATTACACAGTTCCAATTATTATGAGAAACACGATGAGTTTCCAGTTACAGCGAGATATTCCACATAATAGATTTTTTTTAAAGATTTATCATGACCGATAACGATTAAATATTCCATTGGTACAATGTCTAAGCTGGTCAAATAATAATGTATATGTTCAATGTGGTAACGTCTCTGACTTATAATCGTCAGACTTGGGTTGGGGTCCCGCACAGACTCGTTAGTTCCTTTGGTCGCTGCAACCTAACCACCCTTGTGAGTTAAGAATGGAGGGTATGGGTGAGTCTATACGCCTATTTGCAGACTCATCAGCAGCCATTGCCTGGCCTTCTCTGGTCCTAGCTTGAGTTAAGAGGGAGCTTGGGTGCTGATTATGTGTATATATGGTCAGTCTCTAGGACATTGTCCTGCTTGCTAGAACAATGTCACTGTTCTTTGCCTCTGGCATTCATGAGCGGCCTTTGAACCTTTAAACTGACTGTCGATCTTATCCATTGTGTCTGCACATTGGACATCTGGCATCCAATTCGAGATGGGATGGAAAGGTACTAAACGTTGTCTGAAAAGAAAATGCCTTACAACTCTGCAGCTGGGATTTCTTTGTGGCATATCATTCAAATAAAGGAAAGTGTGAATTTAAAACTAATTTCTTAATTGATAATCGTTGTTTGTCTCCTGTGATAAGCGATCGTGTTATTATTATAGTTAATGAATGATGCTTATTTATCGATAACTCGAAATAAAGTTGCGACGGTTGTTTTTCTCACATGTAATTAGTTTTGATGCTAATTATATTACTCTCTCTCTCTCTCTCTCTCTCTCTCTCTCTCTCTCTCTCTGTATATATATATATATATATATATATATACTGTATAGATGAAATCTGAATCTGTCATTAATGAAACCAATCAAATCCTATGACATATTTTGTTAGTCTCGTGGTTTTCTGTATGAATTACGAAGATTTGACTTATACTGAGTAATTATGAAAATTAAATTCAATTAATCTCGAGTTTTGAGAAGGTATTGTTATCTCCTATATTTTTTTCTTCCGTCTTTATCAGCTTTTAGTCAAAAGGGAGAGTTGTAGAGTTGTGTTTATTCTTTATTGTGATTTCAATATTGGCCTTCCATCAAAAGTATGGACTATTGTTCTCCAGTCTGGTCTTTATCAATTGACTCTCATCTTGACTGGCTGTACAGAAACACCCAGTTTATCATTCTTCATCCCTGATCTAAATATTAATATCTGACACCATCGTACAATTAGCGCTTTGTGAATACTGTACTGTTTAGGAACTTTTATAATTGTGATCACCCTTTGCTTTTAGATCTTCCTAAACGATATTATCCACTACTAAGTTTGCTGTTAGTTCTATAAGTCTTACCTATCGTTAATAAAAGGTTCAATACTACAGAGTACTCTAGAAGTTTTATTTTGGCTGTGACCAGATTGTTAAAAGTGTTTCTTCTTGTGAACGGGTTCACAGGACACTCTTTTTTTTCGATACTACTTATGTTTTGTATTCTTATTCATCCCGATCAATCTGCATTCTTTTTGGTCCATTTCTTTTCTCTATTTTATTCGTAACTCATCCGTTTTTCCTTTACTGGTCTATCATTTCCCGTTGAGTACCATGGTCTTCCAGCATTCTTCTTTTCCAGCATGGGTAAGAACTTGGTTAAAAAATACACACACGCACACACACACACACACACATATATATATATATATATATAAATATATATATATATATATATGCATATATATATATATATGTATATATATATATATATATATATACACTTATACACACACACGCATATATATATATATACATATATACACACTTATACACACACACGCATATATATATATATACACACACACACGCATATATATATATATATGTGTGTGTGTGTGTGTGTGTGTATGTGCATGTGAGTATGTGTTGGTGATTATATTCACAAAGGCAATCAAAGTACTGAAAATCAGATATGAAACGTTTATGTAATCCAAAATAAAATACGATACGGGATTACTTTCAGACACTCCAATTCCTCATGAAATAGTTTTACGCTTAAACGAACAAAGGCAAGCAGAATCCATGAACCCTTGAACTCAGTAAATTAGTAGTCTAATTGAAATTTTCCACTGGTTCAATTCCAGGACTTTGATGGATCTTTGGTCACCTTTTAATCGGAATTATCCTACTGAGTATAAGGAATTTCATTATATAAGTGATGTTTTACTCTTAGATGTCCCGTTTACGATAAATCTATATTTTATGATTTTTTTTTCCAAAGAAATAGTTGTTATGATACCTGAGGAAAATTACCAATAATGGTATGAATGGTGAGTAAATGAATCGTTAATGTGGGCTATCATGTTATAGTTTACTCAAGGTTGAACAAATACATATAACTTTTAATTCTATTTTCCAAAACTGTTCGTAAACGCTCTCCATCTGCAGCGAAAATAGAAACCCAATACATTTTCTTTCCTTTCTTGTGTTTATTTTTAATAAAGCAGGAAATATATCGAAAGTGGTTTATATCTATAGTAAACTCTAAATACATATAGCATTCCTCTTTCTATCTATTTATCTATCTTCCAGTTTATATATCACTATCTGGTGCACGTGATATCTCTTCTAATTATCATATTGCGTATGTTACCAGGTCAAATCTACGAAAAGTCACGACTTTATAATCATCTAATTAACCGAAGAAAAATTAATTAAATCGAAAAGGAAGCCCCGAAACAAGTTGGCCATTTTGACAATGATATGGAAAGTTTGTTTTCAATACAGCTCACCTGAACAGAAACGAGTGAATATTTAACCGGGTGATTACTGGCTATGCAATTCCACTCATTTCCGCTTGAGCAAACGATTCTAACACTTTCTCACTTTCCCTAATCCGACGAGGCGGGAATTGCTTTCCGAATGCAGGAAAGCCAAAGTGAAGAAAAGGGAAGTCATTATAAAGACATACTTAGGTTGTGTTGATACGATAATCATATATATTTGTTCTGTTCTTTACAAATAAAGTTAATGAGAATAGAGAAATGATGTCGTTAGATTTGGTCATATTATTAGGTGGGGAAACATTTTAATATCTAATATTTGGTTAAAGTTGGGTACATTGTAAGGAGTATATTTAAAAATTTTCTTGAATGATGTAACAAAAAATCACACACAAACCTACGCACACACACACACACACACACACACAGCTCATCTCTCACTGTCGCTTATATATCGTCGTCCTGGGCGTGTCAAGCTGTCCTTAATCACGTGACAATTCCTTGGTTTTCGCGCCTCCTTTCGCCTTAGTCCCATGAGTCATTTTGAGAAGGGAACAAGACGCCGGGGTGTTATGAAAAGTATCACAAGACTTAGCGCATTTCTGCCAAAACAACCTGCCTAACTTCTCGTTCGCTCTCGTCTCTCTCTACAATTCTTTCAATTTCTTTACAATTACTACTAACTGCATTTGTCTCTCTATTTCTTATTACCTTATAAAACTCATGGATAAATGCATGAATAATATATATAAAACTTCTGCATATGAAATTTATCCAAATAAATCATTTGTCTGACACATATTCATATATATATATATATATATATATAAATATATATATATATATATATATATATGTATATATATATATATATATATATGCCCTAGAGACTGGCCTTATATACTGCATGTGATCAGCGCCCAAGCCCCCTCTATATCTAAGGTAGGACCAGAGAGGACCAGTAAATGGCTACTGATATATATGTCGAATTTACACAAAGACTGCCCGGTGAGCAGAGCGGTCTTGACCGCCTGACCTAGCACAACCAGTATTATCTGTGTAAATTAATTATATAATACCCATGTAAATGTCTGTTCATATACTTCAGCAGTTTGTTTGTGTTTATATGTAAGCGTTTGTATATACGCTTATACCTATTCAACTTCCTCTTTATAGTCTTTTAAGGATCTTTGAACTTTTGAAAACTTTTCAGTTTCATTCTTTTTGGAAGCATTTAAATTACATTACGAAATGAATTTGATCGTAATTTTAACTACATCCTTATAAGTAAATTGGGTTGTATAGCTAACGTAAATTAGCTGTAATGATAGAATAAATAAAAATATCGCCATGTTTATTAACCAAAGGCTCATTCTGCAAAATCTGAAGAAACTGCTCAACTTCCTGTAGAGTTACATTGACTCCAATGAGGCAATTGTATGATCATTTCAATAATATTAATAATATCAATATTAATTTTATTAATTGAAAATGATAATATTAATAATTTCAATATTAATATTAATAATTTCAATAATAATATTAATTTTAATATTAATTGTATAAATAATAATAATTCTAAGAATTTAAAAGATAATATTTTCCATAATATTATTTATATGAAAAAAAAAATTATTTATCTTCCAAATAAACATTATCGAGTTATGATTACCACTGACCACTTAAACATATAAAATTTAGACATGACGTTGCATTTGGAAGTTAATTTTGTAAAAATATGATCCCGTGCAAAAAAGCAAACAATTCTATGCAAATTCTAAGAAATTCATCAACAATAAGACCTTCAATCATTTCATCGAAAAGAAAATCCCATTATCAATCACTATTCCAGTTGAAGAATAACAATAGATTTTCGGCTGAGATTTATTCTAAAACTTATTTAAACTTCTGCCATAAACTTCCAAGGAAAATAATTAAGTCTTAATGATTCAAAGTTCCTAATTGATCCTCACCAAAGGAACTGCATAAAAACTATTAGCAGAGTATTCAATTTGATATAATGACAGGAATAAAAACGTTTGCGCCCAAGGATATATAGAATATGACAATATAGATATACACTAATTATCATGAAGGAAATAGAAAATGCCTCTCAAAAATGCTAAAAATAATTTCATTATAATAGAAAGCAAAGAGTGTTAAGTTAGAAAATTCATAGTACTATGATTCCATATTATAAGGCAAATGAAGGGAGAAATAGTAAATGTTTTACTGGAAGTAAAAAAAAAATAAAATAAAATAAAATAAAAAATAACTGAGAAAAATATTCGATACGTGAGAAGCAATTCTCTACCTTATTAAGAGATACATACACTGTTAAAATTTTGTCGTAAAAATACGGAAAATATCCTGGAACAAATGTTGCCAGGCATTTGCCGTTTCAAAAAACGGATATTTTGACGTTAGGGAGTGATATTTACAATTAAAATTACAGTACTTTTTAACAGTATATAAAAATATGTTAGTGATGAATAAAGAAAGAAGAAATGCAGTTTGAGATTCGACAGTCGTATGTATGGGTGTTCATAAAATTATAAAACTAATTATAACTTTCCGACTTTGAAAAGAAAATCTCTTCACTGCAAAGAAACTGAATAACTACAAATATATATAATAGTTGATGAAAAGCATAGGACCCAAAAAGAAAGAGAAATAAAATAAAGTATAAATATCAGAAAAACTCGTATAATAAATAGAAATAAATAACTTATTACGCATAAAGTCAATGGAGAGTACTTCAATTGACATCTTTTCCATTATATAGGCAGAATTTTTTTTTTCTTATTAGAATGTCCTTTTGCATAAAATTATAATCTACCGTTTTTACTCTGGTATTTTAGAAATGCTCGGTAAGTTAGTTTATCCTTGAAATATTTCCACCAAACATATTGATAACTAATTCTTGGCAGGACCTAATAATTCGAGAAGAAAATTCATGTGTTTTCAGATAAATGTATACCAGGGAATAAATCAAAATAAAGGACCGTATCTTCATAAAAACACTGAAAGTTCTTAATTTTTTTTTTTTAGATTTTCATAACAAACGGTCAAAAGGCTACAGGCATTACATTCGTATGTGTGTAAATAAGCATCAACTACACATTAAAATTCTTGTTCTTGGTCCCTTAAATTTCTATTATAAAATTTCTTACGTAAAATAAAGGTGGTATTATTCGTATGTTGACACCAATGAATAATACAGGCCATTGACAGGTTGGGATAAATTTGCGTCTGAATAAAACATGTTAGGACAAAATATATTCAGAGTAAAAACATTTTCAGGAATGACACAATACCATTCTCATTAGTGAACAAGTTCTCATTGCGTTCATCTTAAAACAATATTATATCTAAAGTATATCAAAGAGTGTCATTGGTGGAAAGATATTTACTGCTTGATTGGAAGGAACGCAGAGAAAAGGTAACAGGAAATATATTCAAGGGATTTTCGTTTTTTTTTTTTTTTACTTTTCTATGGAAATTGTTTAAATGAAATCTTGAAGTAGACATAGCATTATTACTGTATTTCGTTATAGACCATTTTCAAAGATGATCTCTCCCTTACATTACATAGATGAAGCAGAAAAAAAAACCGACTTTTCAACTGTCTGAAAAAACTCCTATATATAAAAGTTGGAAAAATCTTTATGAATGGTACTTAGTCCCAGGTGGAAGAGAAAACAAGTATGACGTCCATGTAAAATATGCAGAAGGGGAGGTCCATGAGCAAAACATATGCAGAAGGGGAGGTTTATGATGCATTGAAAAGTAGCCTCCGAAATAAGAAGGCCAAGACAGAAGTAACTACAGGTGTATGTACTAAAGGTGGTGGTGATGGCAGTCTTGGGAATGTGGTCTGAGTTCACAGGCTCATGATAATACCCCTTCAAGAGTTCGAGCATGGAGAAAATCTTCGCTTTGTGCAAGTAGGAGGTAACGTCGCTAATCTTCGGGAGGGGGTACCCATACGGTTCTGTCTGCATGTTCAGATGCTAATAATCTCCACAAGGGTGCAGGAAGCCATCTTTCTTTAGCATGATGTATAGGGGCGACGACCAAGTGTTGACATTTTGGTGAACGTTTTGTTTAGCGGCTGCCTAACGAACCGGTACCAGACGCCTGAATTTGGCGAACACTGGGGCCCTGTCGTCTTGATATGTTTATAAATATCGCGTTTGGCGAAGTTCTGGATGGAAGGCGTCCATGTATGACGTCACAGGTGAGCGTAAGCATCTGTGGGTTGTTGAGATAGCATAAAAAGCTTGGCTAAACCGGTGGCTGGCAATAGCTCATACTGCTCCAGGAGGTATGTTTTGATGGTGTCATATGCTTGGTCGCAAAGTCAATTGTACATTTACAGAAAAGGATCCTCAGCGATCGCTGTGAGGATATAGTCTGCTTTGGTGCTTGAGCAAGTCCCTGCCTCAATGCAAAACTGAACTTTGGGGTATTGAAACCAAGCTAATGCCTTTGTACTGACCAAGGGCGGTTCTTTCATGGATATAGCGTGGATAGAAGTGTCAGGGTCGGAGAGTAGCATCATTAAACAGTAGGGCACAGCAGTGAGGGGGGAGGAGGGAAGGAGCTGGTCTTTCAGTGGTCACCAATTGTGCGAAGCTGCTGTTAGGTTATAACATGCAGGTAGTAAGTTAGCCAGGGTACCAGCCACCCATTGATACACTACTGCTAGAGAGTTATTGGATCCTTTGACAAGCCAGACAGTAGTACATTTTATTTTGATAGTACATTACTTCTCTTGTAATTTATTTATTTCCTTGGTTCCTTTCCTCACTGTGCTCTTTTTCCCTGTTGGAGACTTTGCTCTTATGGCATCATGCTTTTGTAGCTTACCTATTAATAATAATTATAATAATAATAATAATATTAACAACAACAACAGAGAGGTTAGATGAATACGACTAACTTTTATTCAATAAGATAACGAATTTATATGTAAGTACTTCCGAGTAAGAATGTCACAGAAATCCAAACTAACTAATGCCCAAAGGGCAAGCTCAAACAGGTTCTGTTATCAATGTGGAGGGAGGGCGAGGTATAACCCCCCCCCCAGAAAAAAAAAAAAGAAAAACAGAAATACCGTTACTATATACGAGTATGTGTTAAACACGTAAGGTACAATATAATTTTTAAGCGAAGCTAAATACAGACACAATTCTTATTTCATATACATATTATGCTAGTTATGCTAAAAAATTGATTACCAATATTATTTTCAATCTTTTAAGTTTATTCATACAAACACATACTGTATATGTACATATGTATATATATATATATATATATATATATATACATATATATATATATATATATATATATGTGTGTGTGTGTGTGTGTGGTGTACGCCTGCGTACTCCTTATTACGCTGCAATAACAGTAGAGTGAGAGCTCGCCTTTTTCGATAGAAAAATATAGTTTTGGGGTAAAATATAAGTAAGTAGTACGGGCATTCGGTAAAGCTCATACCTTCGCCTATATCATGTTGTATATCATATGATGTACAATTGAATTAAGTATATTTCGGCACTAGTAACGAGTAGTGGAAGATAATATATCATTGGATGGAAAAAGGATTAATGAGGTAAAATCATTCAAGTATTTAGGAACTATGATATCCAATACAAGATTTTTATAATTAGAGTTCAGTGAAAGGTTGAAAAGCAAATCAGAGAATGGCTAGGTTAAATAGAACTTGGAAATCAAATCACCTGAAATTACATATAAAAATTAGACTATATATCACTTTAGTGAGATCGGTGTTACTCTAAGGACATGAGTCATGGTGTGACAATGAAACAATATACAATAGATTTAGTAAATTAGAGAACAAAGCCGTCAGAATGATATTTGGAGTTAATGGCAGGACAGGATTAGAAATTAATCTATTACAGATATTACTCGATTGCCATGATGAGATCAGTCTGTGCTTTTTTATGTCATATATTAAAGGTAATTATAAAATGTCTAATGTTATTATCTCTTTCGATAGTTTTTTTTTTATATAAATGGTATAGTTAGGAGTTAATCATTTTGAAGATTTTATATAAAATCTCATTTTGACGATATGAAATGTAATATCTTCTTCATAAAAAAAATATGAGCGTCTCAGTTCACATAATTTTTCAGTGTCATTATGAGAGAGAGAGAGAGAGAGAGAGAGAGAGAGAAGAGAGAGAGAGAGTGTGTATGTGTGTGTGCAATGATTCATGCAAATTATAGAGATTCTTTTAAAAATTAATTACGCTAATATCATCATCATCTCCTCCTATACCTACTTACGAATATGGCCTCAGTTAGATTTCGCAAGTCGTCTTTGTTTTGAGCTTTTAATTCAATACTTCTCCATTCATCATCTCCTACTTCACCCTTCATAGTCCTCAGCTATGTAGGCCTGGGTCTTCCAACTCGTCTAGTTCCTTGTGGAGCCCAGTTAAACTTTTGGTGAATAATCTCTCTTGGGGAGTGCGAAGAGTATGCCCAAACCATCTCCTTCTACCCCTCATCATAATCTCATCCACATATGGCACTCAAGTAATCTCTCTTATAGTTTAATTTCTATTCCTGTCCTGCCATTTAACTCCCAATATCCTAATGAGGGCTTTTTTTTCAAATCTACTAAATCTATAATATAGTGACGTACGGAGCTTACGCTAAGATCCTGTTTTCTCTCAAGATGCTACATTCAAATACCACTTAAAAAGAAAAACCGTAGGATTAATCGGAAATTCTCGGTGAAAATATACTTTTCTCAACCGTATTTCAGTAAATATTATAGTGGAAATTGCTTCATTGTGATACCATTGTGATACTTAGTCTGATATAGTCTGATTTTCACATGCAATTTCAGGCGATTTGATTTCCAAATTTATATATATATATATATATATATATATATGTAATATATATATATATATATATACATATATATATATATATTATATATATGTATATATAAATATATATATATATATATATATATATAATATATACACACACACACACACACACACACATATATATATATATATATATATATTCAGTATTCAATAGATTTTCAGGTGTTAAACTTCGTAATTTCCAGAGATTTTCCTTTTTCTCTTTTCTTAGACTGGAATGTTAATCGGCTTAACTGAATCCACGCTTTGCATATCTAACACACTTATCTTTCAGCTTCCCGAGAAAGGCGACATCCCTTGGGAGGGAAGCTGAGTAAACCATCTTTGCCTTTGACAACGAGATGACTTTGGACGGAAAAGAAATCTTTGATCTCCATCAGTAACTTACCATGAAAATACCTCTAATTTGGTAAATGCTTCGAAGAGGAAGACAACGCCATTTGGATGAATACGTTTACTTACCTTGTGTAAATTCACAGTCTAGATTGATAATATGAAAGTTATGTAAAATAAAATAAATATTTCTTTATTGAAAATGTATTTAATGATGAAGGTATTTCATGATATAAATTAAAAAACTGAAAATTTATAGACCTTTATCTAATTCTGAAATAAATTTAAATATTTGTTTATTGAAAATGTATTTAATGATAAAGATATTTCATGATGTAAATTAATAAACTAAAAATTTATTGAACTTTATCTAATTAAAAAATTATACCTGGTGAAAAAGTTACATTAATTATAAATTTTCATCTCTTTATGAGAGTATAATTTTTCAACTGTTTTCTAAACATAATAAGGGATTAGGTAAGTAAATATAATCTCAGCATATGCCCTCAGATAGATTTATTGCCAAGAATAAGCAAAAAATTATTTATATGAATTTGAGGCCGCTATCAGAATAATGAAAGAGGAGAAGCTAATCATAAGAGCAGATATGAATGGCAGAGTGGAGGGAGAAGGGACGGATGTGAGGAGGTACATAGAGGCCATGGCTTTGGCATTAGAAATTGATCAGAGTTTAGAATTGGCATCAATGAACACCTGGTTCCAGAAGTTGGATAAACAACTGATAAACGTAATGAAAGTTGAGCAGTGGAAAGCCAGATAGATCATATCCTGGTTAGTTGACAAAAACACTTTGATGAACTGTAAAGTGATTTTGGTGGAAACATGTGTTTAACTATATAGACTGGTACGGATGGATTTCTTAAAATGAAGTAGGAAAACCCAAGATGACAAATACTAGACCTAGACTTAAGGTTGTTACTTTAATTGAGAAAAAGGTGAGCAATACACACACGCGCACACGCACACGCTCACGCGCGCGCGCGCGCACACACACACACGCATATTATATAGATATATATATATATTTACGGAAGCCTTACAATATAAGGTATTACAACTCAAAAGGCTATGGAAAGAATAATGATGGGAATAACACTAAGATAGTAAATAAGAGCAACGGGGATAACAGAGCAAACTAAAGTAGAGCATATTCTAACATGTAAGAAAAGGACATAGACATGAGCCGGGCATACATGAAAATGACAGATTATAGAAGGACAAGACAAAGAACAGAATGGGCCTTTTAGATAACATACAAAGCAGGGATGGAATAGAAGACAATGGATTGATGAGCTAAAACAATTTGTGGATATAGATTGTCCTAGAAAGATCATAAACAGACGGTAATGGAAGGACATTTCTGAGGCCTTTGGCCTGTAGTGTACTAGCAACGGCTAATAATGATGATGATGATGATATATATATATATATATATATATAAATATATATATAATATATATATATATATATATATATATATATATACTGAAACATGTCACCGTCTTCAAAGATTCGTCGAACAAACTTCAGAGTTATTTTCTGCAGTTTTCTCTCTCTCTCTCTCTCTCTCTCTCTCTCTCTCTCTCTCTCTCGTATACTTCTTTTTAATGATTAACCCCATCACCAATACCTTCTATTGTGAATGCTCCTTTATTATGATATTTTAAAAAAACATAGCCACAAAATATTTCACTTCTCACGCTTTTGCCTTTGTCTTTTCAAATGACCTTCTTTTTCAATAGGTTATGATATTGATCAGACATGAAATGTCATGTGAACTTTAGCTTCATAGTCATATAAAATTTTGTATCCAATAATTCGGAGATTGGTTTTTATTCTTTTAACTGATCGTTATTTTTTTCTTAATATTCTTTACTCTTTGTGATGGCGTTACATAAATTCTGATTCCTAAAATACCTTTATTACCTTCATATTCTGGTTATTTGTTTACATGTTTCTAATAATGATTACAAAGGAGCTTGTAAGATTATCTAGCAATATGAGGAATAAAAAGAAGTCAAGAGGAGAGTTTTTTCCAAATAGCATGAGATGGATATATAATGTGGAAGAACGTGGGTGAAGGAGTAGTTAATTGAGAGAGAGAGAGAGAGAGAGAGAGAGAGAGAGGAGAGAGAGAGAGAGATATTGATCGCAGTTTTGATGAATAGCCAGGCTCAAAGATAGCACATGTTTCCATTTAATCTTTATAGGAGGCGTTTCTGGAAAATCACCAAAAGTAAAGATTATGACGCTTCAGTATAATACACTATTATTAAACATTCCTTAGATTTCATGTGGTCTTCGCATCAAGGAACCAAATTCCATCTTTTTTCTTATTTATTTCAAATATAAGAAAACCCATCATGATGTACCACATGCATATCACACGCTCGAACACTGTAACTGCATTCCTGTTCTTTGTATATTGTTGTTATAGCTCTCCTCACGCAATGATAACTTATTTCTGCCTATATGTGCTTGTATCAATCTGTTTGAGTTTTTGTGACCTTCTTTCACTGAAACTGTTGTTATAAAAGCTCGCTATCTACTGACATAAAGTTAGTTGCAATTACGCAGTCTCTCAGTACCACCTAACAGTCCTATCTGGTGATCCGCACAATAAAATCGTACTAGGAACTCACTTTTCCTTCGTAATCTGTATTTCATACCCAGAAGTCACGTTGTCATACTGCCCACCATCAGGTGTCTCTTATTTCCTTTCACTGCTTTATAGTGGGAAAATAAATATCTCTGGCTACGCATGGATGGCTGTAGTTTTGATACAAATCAAAAAAATTCACACCTGGTATAATTTCTTGCGTAATTTCAACTGTTTACTACATATACCGTCCTCTTTCATTAGATTAATTTTTTGATCAGCAATTTTTTTCATCTATTGTATATTTGTACAAATTTGTATTCAGTTCTGATGAGTTCGCTATCAATGGTACTGTATTGATTTTCCGTCGGCAGGACTTCTTATCTTTTAAAATGGTTTCAGATTTATATCTTTCTTATCTTTGAAAATCTTTTAAGCATCTTGAGAGAACATTGGAAATGACTGAAATTAAGAAGAAATCCTTCTTCAAAAAACTTGTAATGAATGAAAAATATGGAAGAGTGTGAAGGAAAGGATAGATTACCATGAGCAGAGAGAGAGGAGAGAGAGAGAGAGAGAGAGAGAGAGAGAGAGAGATGGTGTTCTGGAGAAATAATGAGTGTACCGGTGTGATGCTAAAAGTCAACATGATGTTATCAATTGATATCAGTAACAAGAAATTACCACTGATTGAATATCTGAAAGATAAGAAAACCCTACTACATTAGAGTAAGCAAAGTCCTGTTGTCTGTCATTTCCACTTAGAATATAAAACAACAAAGAAAATGTCACATTCTCTGATTTCGTTTCTTCTTACTTATTTACTAATTTAATTTTTTGTTTGCTGCACATCTATCACTCCTTCAAGTCCCTCTTCATGGCTATTTATTTATCTATTCGTGTATTTATACATTTACTTATTGAATTCTTTACCTATCGATAGACTTATTTTTTCTTATTATTCATCTATTTACATATTCTTGTTAGTTGTAAATTTATATACTAAACAAATGAAATAATATAATAATAATAATAATAATAATATAGAAATTCATACCACTATAGAAATGAACATAAGCATATATTACTTTTTTTCTTTTACTAATATAACGAAAACACTACTTCCCACTGGGCATAACCTGGAGATCACTTCTAAATTATGGACACATATTTTGAAAGTTAAAACACGTAAGGTTTCTGATTACGTATTACATACATCAAGTCGTCACTTATTACAGCGTTATACTTCCAGTTTTTAAAGATACAAGTAGTGAGACTTTACAACATATCAATTTACATGGAAGTCTTGTTAAGATATTGTAACTACAGCATTCTTTGAAGTATCGTGTTACGCTCTCCTAAACAGTGTAAATGTATACAAATATCTCACACAAATTCACCATAATCTAACATGAGTGAGAGATCATTATCATCGAAAATTAGCCTTTTGTCTCCTGATTGAGATTATTCGAATATCCCTTATTTTGAAACGTCTTTAGCCTAGAGAAGATAGGTCTGGTGGGGGTTAGACTCTTTATTCATAAAAGTTACTCAAATATCAAAACGTTTGAAAAGAGTTAGTGTAACAATTTTTTTAATATATAGAAATAAGATTTAGGCAAAAAAAAAAAAAAAAGCAGAATATCCTTTGTAAACAGTACGTGATCTGAAACGATAAATACTCTGAACGAACAAGGTAAATCGAAAGCGGAGGTCCTGTAGAGAGTAGGGTTTTTTCTTGCTGTATAGGACCGGAAAAGCAGCCA
The DNA here is from genome assembly GCF_036898095.1 of Palaemon carinicauda. Classification (NCBI taxonomy): domain Eukaryota; kingdom Metazoa; phylum Arthropoda; class Malacostraca; order Decapoda; family Palaemonidae; genus Palaemon; species Palaemon carinicauda. Next base: position 39,954,280 of record NC_090736.1, on the reverse strand, counting down.
TCAAAGTAAGTAAGTAAGTAGTATATGCGAGATTTATATTAATATTGTTACTGTTCCTTAAGAGTGTACCAACCGTGTGTCACACAATTGTACATAATTATTTTGTATATATTATGCTTGTATCTGCGCTCTTCCCTCGCACTAAAAAGAACCTGAATGATCATGTCTCCGTTTTGCTCTGTAACATTGTCTGTCTCTCGAACAGGTCATGTCCTGTTGCCTTGAGGTTTAGTATATAAAGAAGAGTGTTCCTTAATAAAACTCAGTTGATTGCATCCTGCCTTTGAGTTCACAACCCTCTCTCGGCCCGTCACAAGAGATTTCATTTAATTGCTCATATATATATATATATTATATATATATATGATATATATATAATATATATATACATTCCTTATTTACAAAGAAATCTACAAAGGCTTTCCTCTTATCTGAATGAAAAAGAAGGTGGCTCATGTCACACGGATCTTCAACTGAGGAGCTTTCAGTGTTCAGCTGAGGATGAACTGAAAAAAAAGCTCACTCAACTGGAACTTGGTTTTTGGAATAAAACTCTGGTTGCCACATGTTGTATTTCCGATTTCACATTTCAGAATAGATGCTTTTGTTAAAAGTGAACTAGATTTATATCCAAAGCTCTCTGATGCTATAAACACACACATACATATATATATATATATATATATATGTATGTATATATACATATATATATGTATATATATATATATATATATATATGTATATATATACACACACACACACACATATATATATATATATATATACATATATATATATGTATATATATACACACACACATATATATATATATATATAGATATATATATATATATACATATATATCTAATATAATATATATATATATATACAGAAATATATATTATATATTTATATTATTACTCTGGAATTTCTTATTGAGTTATTCTACATGTAAAGGCTATGACTTTCAAAATTTGTATCCGAGGAGGACGCTAAAATAGAATTCAGGGATATGGAATTTTACACATCAGAGGTTTACAAAGGGAATGAAAAATAACATCCAAGATTCCAATTTTATATTATATATATATATATATATAACATTCCTTATTTACAAAGAAATCTACAAAGGCTTTCCTCTTATCTGAATGAAAAAGAAGGTGGCTCATGTCACACGGATCTTCAACTGAGGAGCTTTCAGTGTTCAGCTGAGGATGAACTGAAAAAAAAAAAAAGCTCACTCAACTGGGAACTTGGTTTTTGGAATAAAACTCTGGTTGCCACATGTTGTATTTCCGATTTCACATTTCAGAATAGATGCTGTTTGTTAAAGTGAACTAGTTTTATATCCAAAGCTCTCTGATGCTAAAAACACACACACATACATACATATATATATATATATATATATGTATTATATATATATATATATATTATATATATTTATTATATATATGTATATATATACACACACACACACACACAATATATATATATATATATATATAAATATATATATATATATATATATATATCGATGTATACGTGTGTGTGCGTGTGTCTGTGCGTGTAAAGATAGATAGAGATACACTATTACTCTCCAGGCACACACTGCTTTATTCATACCAATACACATAAACATACACACACATACATACATACACACACGTACACACATACATACATACACACACGTACACACATACATACCATACATACACATATATATACATATAATATAAACGTGTGTGTAGAAATACACATACCGGTTATTTCAAATTTAAAATATTTTTGTAATTTTCCTTTACGAATACTTTCTTAACAGCGTTACATTGCCAAGCATCGTACGTGAACTTTACGTCTCTTTTTTGCTAATTAATTATTTCATGGTGAAGCCTCTAATAATTTACCTTCCTTTATTTACTTTCGAAATGTTTATTCCATTTCACCCTAAAGTCCCCCATTCACCCCTTGTTATTTACTCCTCGCGCTTTGTTCCATTATGCAAACTGTAATTAAGAGATCGTTCTACGAGATACCTCAGGTTATCCTACTTCCTCCGTGTGCACTCATTTTGCGTGTGCCTTTGTATATTTGTGTGTTGCGTGCATGGCAGAAATGGAGAGACTTGTCGTAGACATGCATTTGCTCAATTTTTGTAAGCCAGATCGGCGGAAATTTAATTATCTCTATAATGTTAAGTTTTTATAGTATTCGGAAAATGAGAGATAATTGTCTGCTCACTATCGATAGTTTGGTCCGAACACGAGTTCTTTTGTTCTGGTTCCATTTGATATTCTAAAAGAATCTATACTGCCATAATAAAGGAGATTGTCAAAATAATTTCTTCTATTTCATCTTCAATTTTTCAAACTCTTATATAATTACTGTACTGCAATTTATTCAATGTACTTTCCTCATGGTAAGGGTAGAAGAGACTCTTTAGCTATAGTAAGCAGCTCTTCTAGGAGAAGGACACTCCAAAATTAAACCATTGTTATCTAGTCTTGGGTAGTGCCATAGCCTCTGTACTATGGTCTTCCGTTGTCTTGGATTAGAGTTCTCTTGCTTGAGGGTACACTCGGGCACACCATTCTATCTTATTATTATTATTTTTTTCTTCCTCTTGTTTTTTTTAAATGGTGTGTGTTGGGCAGGCTTAATAGAAGGGCCATGGATGCATGGTGGTTTATCAACAGGTTGTCTTTTCCTTTCTGATTCTTTTTCTTCTCAAAACCATCCTTACTGTCTCCCTTCAGTTGAAGTGGCTATCCTGGAGGGTATTTAGCCTTGCATGGTGTATCGCCTCCTCCATGTTGACCAGTTTTTCCGACTTTTTTACTATAGTCTATGGGTATCTCAATCACTTTATTTATAATTCTGTACATATTGTTTTTTGTTATAATTCTTGTTAATATAGTTTTTAAGTATGATGTCTCTTTTTTATTTCTATTAATTCTTATGCTCTCTGGAGACACTGAGCGAAATCCGGGACCAATACGTCCTAGATTTCGTCAATGTCGTCTTCTGTATTGCAATATTCGTGGTCTTCATGCAAATATCCAAGACCTTACAGTTGCGTTCTAAACAGTATGATATTCTTTTGCGCTCAGAAACTTTGGTTTCTAATATGAGGCACTCATCTGAGCTCATTATAATTGGTTTTAAGAAGCCAATAATGTTAAAACGTGATGGATAAAAAGTTTGTGGCAGGCATAACAACTTTTATTTGTGTTTGATCTACCGGAATCCAGACATGATGATTCTATCTTTGATTGTCTTCTTACCATTATGGCTAAGATAAAAAGAAGATGATAGAAAAGCTTCTTTTGTCTTTGTTGGTGATTTTAATGCTCACCGTAGGGAGTGGTTGAGTTCTTTCTCTCCTAACAATCGCCATGGCTTAAGAACTTTAGACTTTGCCTCGGAATCAGGCTGTAAGCAAAGTATAAATGAAGCTACTCACAGGTCTGGTAATTGCTTGGACCCTCGTATACACTGAATCCCCAGGCATTATAACTAGTAAAGTTGGTTCTCCAGTCAGGACATCTGATCATGCCTTGATTTCATTAGTAGTGAAGACTGAGCAGCCTGTCCCTGATATATCATACTACTGTAAAATTTATATGAATCCCAAGCAGACTGGAATGGGATTTGGCATGATCTTTTGTGCTTGAATGGTCACAATTATATAGTAGTGTAGATCCTGTTGTCCCTTTGAATGAGAATTTAGTCAACATAATTGATAGGCGTATCTCTTCTCGTGTGCTAAGGTACCGAATGAAGGACAAACCGTGATTCAATGATGATTGTAGACGTGCTTATTTGGAGAAGCAGGAGGCCTATCACCTTTGGAAGGGTAACAGATCAGATTGACCTGGAACAACTATACTCAGCTTCGAGCTTTTGCTAAGAGAGTTCATGCCTCAGCTGAAAAGGAGTACAATTTGACCATAAAAGAAACCCTTTCTGGTACAACTCAGGAACATAAATGGTGGTCTACCCTAAAATCTGCACTCTTTGGTGTAGATGCAACAGTTCTTCCTTTACTTAAACCAGATGGCTCAGTCACTCACTGTCCAAAGAAAAGGCAACCCTTTTGGCTGATGGTTTTGACACTAAACTGAGTATTGAAAAACTCGAACTTCCTCATTCCTGTTTTCCTGAGGTTAAACTAATTAGTTTAGCTTTTCGATCTCGGGAGATTGAAGCTGGGTTGATGGACCTTGATGCTTATGGAGGTGTAGACCCAAATGGTATTTTTTCCTTGTTTTTTATAAAGGCAGCAGATTTCTTAGCTCCAAAGTTATCTGTTATTTTGCGCAAGTTAGCAAGAAGAGGAGCTTTTATCACTTGTGGAGAATTGGTAATGTTACTCCTCTATGTAAATGTATTTGTGGTAG
>NC_090736.1:39908001-39928001 GCF_036898095.1 Palaemon carinicauda | reverse complement strand
GACAGATTATAGAAGGACAAGACGAAGAACAGAATGGTCCTTTTAGATTACATACAAAGCAGGGAAAGTTAAAGAAGACAATGTATTGATGAGTTAAAACAATTTGTGGATATAGATTGTCCTAGAAGGATCATAAACAGACGGTAATGGTAGGACATTTCTGAGGCCTTTGGCCTGCAGAGTACTAGCAACGGCTAATGATGATATGTATATATATATATATATATATATATATATATATATATATATATATATATATATATATATATATATATATATACATATATATATACATATATATATATATATATATATATATACATATATATATATATATATATATATATATATATATATATATATATATGTATATATAAATCTAACATCAGAGTTATTTTCTGCAGTTCTCTCTCTCTCTCTCTCTCTCTCTCTCTCTCTCTCTCTCTCTCTCTCTCTCTCTCTCGTATGCTTCATTTTATTGATTATCCCCATCATCAATACCTTCTATTGTGAATGCTCCTTTATTATGATCTTTAAAAAAAAAAAAATAGCCACAAAATATTTCACTTCTCACGCTTTCGCATTTGTCTTTTTAAATGACCTTCTTTTTCAAATAGGTTATGATATTGATCAGACATGAAATGTCATGTGAACTTTTGCTTCATAGTCATATAAAATTTTTAGTCAATAATTTGGAGATTGGTTTTTATTCTTTTAACTGATCGTTATTTTTTTCTTAATATTCTTTACTTTTTGTGATGGCGTTACATAAATTCTGATTCCGAAATAGCTTTATTATCTTCATATTTTGGTTATCTGTTTACATGTTTCTAATAACGATTAGAAAGGAGCTTGTAATATTACCAAGCAATATGAAGAATAAAAAGAAGTCAAGAGTAGAGACTTCTCCAAATAGCATGAGATGGATATATAATGTGGAAGAACGTGGGTGAAGGAGTAGTTAATTCAGAGAGAGAGAGAGAGAGAGAGAGAGAGAGAGAGAGAGAGAGAGAGAGAGACTGATCGCAGTTGTGATGAATAGTCAGGCTCAAAGATAGCGCATGTTTCCATTTATTCTTTACAGAAGGCGTTTCTGGAAAATCACAAAATTTAAAGATTGTGACGCTTCAGTATAATACACTATTATTAAAGTTTCCATAGATTTCATGTGGTCTTCGAATCAAGGAACCAAATTCCATCGTTTTTCTTATTTATTTCAAATATGAGAAAACCCATCATGATGTACCACATGCATATCACACGCTCGAACACTGTAACTGCATTACTGTTCTTTGTATATTGTTGTTATAGCTCTCCTCGCGCGCTGATAACTTATTTATGCCTATATGTGCCTGTATCAATCTGTTTGAGTTTTTGTGATCTTCTTTCACTGAAATTGTTGTTATAAAAGCTCGCTATCAAATGACATAAAGTTAGTTGCAATTACGCAGTCTCTCAGTTACCACCTAACAGTTCTAACTGGTGCATCCGCACAATAAAATCGTCCTAGGAACTCAATTTTCCTTCGTACTCTGTATTTCATTCCCAGAAGTCACGTTGTCATACTGCCCACCATAAGGTGTCTCTTATTTCCTTTCACTGCTTTATAGTGGGAAAACAAATATCTCTGGCTACGAATGGATGGCTGTATTTTTGATAAAAATAAAAAAAAAATTCACCTGGTATCATTTCTTGCGTATATTTCAACTGTTTTACTACATATATCTTCCTCTTTCATTAAATTAATTTTTTGATCAGCAATTTTTTTCATCTATATTTGTACAAATTGGTATTCAGTTCTGCTGAGTCCGCTATCAATGGTATTGATTTTCCGTCGGCAGGACTTCTTAACTTTTAAAATGGTTTCTGATTTATGTCTTTCTTATCTTTGAAAAACTTTTAAGCATCTTGAGAGAACATTGGAAATGACTGAAATTAAGAAGAAATCCTTTTTCCAAAAAACTTGTAATGAATGAAAAATATGGAAGAGTGTGGGGTAAAAGATAGATTACCATGAAGCAGAGAGAGAGAGAGAGAGAGAGAGAGAGAGAGAGAGAGAGAGAGAGAGAGAGAGAGAGAGAGAGAGATGGTGTTCCTGGAGAAATAATGAGTGTACCGGTGTGATGCTAAAGGTCAACATGATGTTATCAATTGATATCAGTAACAAGAAATTAGCCTCCTTCATTAAGGATGACTTCAACGCCTATTTCCACTGATTGAATATCTGAAAGATAAGAAAACCCTACTACATTAGAGTGACCAAAGTCCTGTCGTCTGTCATTTCCTCTTAGAATATAAAAACAATAAAGAAATTTGCACATTCTTTGATTTCGTTTCTTCTTACTTATTTACTAATTTAATTTTTTGTTTGCTGCACATCTATCACTCCGCCTTCAAGTCCCTCTTCAGGGCTATTTATTTATTTATTCGTGTATTTATACATTTACTTACTGAATTCTTTACCTATCGATAGATTAATTTTTTTTTTATTATTCATCCATCTCCATATTCTTGTTCGTTGTAAATTTATAACAAAACAAGTAAAACAACAACAACAACAACAACAACAATAATAATAATAATAATAATAATAATAATAATAATAATAATAATAATAATAATAATGATGATGATGTAGAAATTCATACCACTATAGAAATGAACATATGCATATATTACTTTTTTCCTTTTACTATTATAACGAAAACACTATTTCCCCCTTTGGGTATAACCTGGAGATCACTTCTAAATATGGACACATTTTTTGAAACTTAAAACACGTAAGGTTTCTGATTACGTATTATATGCATCAAGTCGGCACTTATTACAGCGTTATTACTTTCAGTTTTTAAAGATACAAGTAGCGAGACTTTACAACATATCAAGTTACATGTAAGTCTTGTAAGATATTGTAACTACAACATTCTGTAGAGTATCGTGTTACGCTTTCCTAAACAGTGTAAATGTATACAAATATCTCACACAAATTCACCATAATCTAACATGAGTGTGAGATCATTATGATCGAAAATTAGCCTTTTGTCTCCTGAATGAGATTATTCGGGTATCCCTTATTTTGAAACGTCTTTAGCCTAGAGAAGATAGGTCTGGTGGGGGTTAGACTCTTTATTCATAAAAGTTACTCAAATATCAAAACGTTGAAAAGAATTAGTGTAACAAGCTTTGAGTATATAGAAATAAAATTTAGGAAAAAAAAAGAAAAATAAAATAAACAGAAGAATATCCTTTGTAAACAATACGTGATCTGAAACGATAAATACTCTGAACGAACAAGGTAAAACGACAGCGGAGGTCCTGTAGAGAGTAGGGTTCTCCTGCTGTATAGGACCGGAAAAGCAGCCATCAAAGTAAGTAAGTGGTATATGAGAGATTTGTATTAATATTGTTACTGTTCTTCAAGTGATTTCTTTTCATTGCTCATTACTTCTTTGGAAGTTTATTCATTTCCTTATTTCCTTTCCTCACTGATATATTTTTCTCTGTGTGAACATTGGGCCTGAAGCATACTGCTTTTCCAACTAGGGTTGTAACTTGGTCAATAATAATAATAATAATAATAATAATAATAATAATAATAATAATAATAATAATAATAATAATAATAATAATAATGTCGATATAAGATATAAAATATGCGCTTAGAAATAGAATTATGAAGTTGCCATAGATAACATAACGAACCTGTTTATGGATTCAGTTATCAAAATAGCACAACAATCCCCTTCGACATATTTGCAATGTCAACACCATCACCCTGCTGTTGCAAATTTATTATGCATTTTTGTACGTATATTTCACATAACAAACGTGACAATCTCATTTCTAATTCAGGCGGAAGTATGAATGGCTCTTCAGGCATAATGTGAAAAAAAAAAAGTTGACTTGGTATTTGATAGAATTATATTGATTAAAAATAGTGGTCCTTTTTGTATTAGTGGAGTTTAGGGGATCTTTAAATTAATGCTTGAGTGATGAACTTCGTCAATTTATGAGTATATATATTTATATATATATATATATATATATATATATATATATATATATATATATATATATATATATATATATATATATATATATATATACATATATATATACTCTCTCTCTCTCTATCTCTCTCTCTCTCTCTCTCTCCTCTCTCTCTCTCTCTCTCTCTCTCTCTCTCTCTCTCTCTCTCTCTCTCTCTCTCTCTCTCATTTTATTATGTGTATGTTGTCCCATATATCCACATATGACCATTTCAATAACCTTAGAAATGTTGTATTTATTGTTTTCGAACATAAAAAAGTCGATTAATATCTTCCCTTCATAATGATCTTCCATGTAATTCTTTCTCTAAAAAGAAACTATATCCAACTGTCATTACTATAACCCTCTTCCTGTAACGATACATCCAAGGTTATACTCTTAAAATCGGAAAAACATTCAAAGCCTTTAATATGTTTAACCTTTTAACTGGTTTTAAGATAAAAAATATGATTTGTGAAGGGTGTTTTGAAAGTTACCATTAGGGTCAATCGATTAGAAAATAAATGGAAACTTCCATTTCTCTACTCAAGTTTGTGGAGAAAGATAGATGGCCATATCAATCGATAAATATATTATGAAATTCTTGTTGTATATTTTCATATATTGAAAGCAAGGATACATAACCTTCAAATCTAATCTGATCCGTTTTCTTACCCATTCATAACAATGATTAGGTTTCCATTTGGAATATTTTCATATAAACAAAAAAAAAATAACTCTGTTACGACGCTGTTACATATAGTTATAGTTTTATAGACCCGAGTAGCGTGTGGAGGACATGCTCATCGTGAGGAATATGTCCCATTTCATGTCTACTATGGTGACCAAGAAAGGCTGTAATGGAGAAGTTCCTAAAATAAATGAGATTCCTTCCTCAGAAATTTAGTGTTCGCGTGTTTCTGTACAGCCAAATATGTTCCATATAAATAGGATCATTTATAGTAGAGATTGATCACTTATGCATTTCAATCTCATTGAAGGTGTGTATTTTAAAGATTCATTTGTTTTACCCCAGTCTTATTTCAAAAGGAGGGAGGGGCAGACATTCATTTTGAAAGATCTGTTATAATCGAATATTAAATATACAGTACCATGAAGGAGAATATTAAACATTATCTGATTCACAAGAGAAAAAAAAAAATAAAGTAAAATACATCTGAAACATTATAAACATTATCTGACATCACAAGAACAAAAATACAGTAAAATACATCTGAAAAATTAAAGTTTAAGCGAATAATTAACTTTATCTAGTCTATCTCGTGTGCACCGGAACACATTGCAATTCCAATTGAGAAAGCTTATCAGGTCAGTGTTGTCAGATGGCGGGAAGCTAATTTCAGGAGATTGTGAGTGAGAAATTTCAGTTGAACCATAAATTTTGGTAGCTTTTCCTTTTAAACTCTGCTTTCGAAATTTATATTTTCATTACCTGTAGTATATTCTGAGCAGTTTCGAAAAGATTTGTTGGCCCAAGAAGGGCAATAAATTTGACTACCTCTTAAATGTTACGAATTCCTGTATCGAGAAGAAAAGGACAATTGCCGTCTGAGGGTCGTCTCCCGAGACACCCGAAAAGATTGGTTTTTCTTGCATAGACAGCAGTTATGCTAATAGTCGTCCAATAACCATAAACCTTGAAACTGGCTTACGGGAAATCTCACTTTTTACCCGTTTCTCGCCCCCAGCTCAAGTTTACAGCCTTAATCTATGTGTATCGGATAAATAAAGAATAAAAAAATACTACTGAACTGAGAATTTGTTTCCAAGATTTAAGGGAAGAAGATCCTCCTGCTATTTAGAGGATAATTTATATCTCCAGATAGAAAGAGAATACTGGTTGAAAGGAAGATTTTTTTTCCTTGATAAAAAGGGTAAAAATACCTGAATGGACTTATCATTGTATGAAATTATTACCATATATGAAAATATCATTATCTCCTCCTACGCCTATTGACGCAAAGGGTCTCAGTTAGGTTTCGTCAGTCGTCTCTATCTTGAGCTTTTAATTGAATACTTCTCCATTCCTCATTTTCTACTTAGCGCTTCATAGTCCTCAGCCATGTAGGCCTGGGACTTCCAGGTCGTCTAGTGCCTTGTGGAGCCCAGATGACCATTTGGTGAACTAATCTCTCTTCAAGAGTGTTCGTTCAAGTCTTTTGCTATGAAAATATATATCAAATATATTTGACAAAATCTACCGGTGAATAGAAACATTTACAAATATAATAGATTATGATTATGATTTTTATTATGACTGGAAGACATAATGATGTAGAGTTAACGAAACTATTCTTCAAATGGCATTGAATTAATGCCAATAATTCATTATTGCTTAATTAGGGCATCAAGAACATTTTTGATTGAACAACGTTAATTCACAAAATCAGCATGAGATTTGAGAATGAAAATCCCTTAACATAAAGAATTTAATACATTTTGAAACACAACAACGGTCATTAAATTTGAGAGAATAGTATGTTTGTTTTTTAACCTTAATTAAAGCCAAATCTATTTAGTACTGTACGAAATGCAATGTCTGACATAGTATCGAATACCAACGCTCAGCTGAACAGCAAATCCAAACGATGGTTGGTCATGCCTATCCTAATAATATATCATCCAAGACATTTATGGACTTGCTTTGATATACGCAATGTTGGCTGAAATCTATTTCATTGATGCTGGCTTACAAATAGGTTATATATCTCTATTATGATTAAAAAGATAAACAAAAACATTACAAACATGCAAGTTATCCTTAGGATGTCATACCGCGTTTTGTTGAAACGTATATTTTTTATTCAGGTTTTAAGAGACGTAAGTGAAAGTTGGGCAGGAAAAAATCCACAACAAAATTGTGTCGATATATCATCATTCAGGATGAGTCCCATTTTATATGAGAACACACACATATACAGTATATATATCTATATACATATAGAATATATATGTATTTATATACATATACATATATACATATATATATGTATAATATATATATATTATATATATATATAATATATATATATATATATATTCCATCCTAATAAACAATATCATAAAGTACAACTAATGTGCAAGGAAATCGTATAACTAATTAGAAAACCAGAGGACAGAGGGAATATATGAATGGAGAAACAGACGACTAAATGTATTGCTACAAGGTTAGAAAACACCTGCGTTTATACATATACAAGCATTCAGATTATCCTTTCACATTTGCTGAGATATAATTTGCATATAATTAAGGTCAAAGCTTACATTCATGCTTGCGTTTCAAGGATTATATTTGTGCTGCATATATTTCGGAAGTTTTCATAAAAAATTATTTTTGGATTTTTTTTTTTTCTGATTTAACAGATACAAATGAAGGCAAGTTATATTTCCATTTCTTTTAGTCAGTACTAAGACATAAAAATTTCACTATCAAATTGTTTTGTGTAATACAGTATTTGGTATAATATTTCTATCGTTATGTCTGGTGAATTAAGAGAAGGGACATTTGTCGGGAAAACTATATAGTTAAAGACTCGGCGTGAAATTTTAGCTAAGCTTTAGATATGTGACCGAAGTTTCTAAAGTTTTATGAACAAGGTGTTGATCTGTATATTTCCCAGGTAAAACGAAAAGGAAAGTGACAATGAATGCAATTTTACTTTTCTTTACACACACACACATACAGATGACATGAAAGAAAAAAAAGAGTGGGTTTTGTTATTCATAAAAATCTTGCAGGTTACATAGAAGAATCTTGTAGTACTAGTGATAGAATTGCAGGATTATCATCAACTAAGCAAGAAGTATAAACTAAAGCTTATTCAAACGTGTGCACCAACAACATCCCATACAGAGGAAGAAATAGAAGCTTTTTATGAAGATCTGGTGATATCAATGAAAAAAAAAATGAATCAATTTACGTTTTTTGGGGGGGTGATTTCAATGCTAAGTAGGTCAAACGAAGAGAAGAGAATGAACAGTAGATAAATTTGGAGTAGGCACAAGGAATGATTGACTGATTGATTGATTGATTATGAGTTATCTGGCATTCTGACGCACAAGGAATAATAGAGGAGGCGACATGCTTGTAGAATTTTGCTGAAAGAAACAATTTTAGAATCATGAACATCTTTTCTAAAAAGGGACATAGAAAATTAATATGAAGTAGCACAAACGAAAATTTAAATAGATTTTATTCTCAGTGAACAAGTCATATTAGTTAAAAATGCAACAGCGTTGAATAACTTAAAGTCAAGCGATCATAGAATGGTGAGAAGCAAAATTTGTTTAGATCTAAGGAAAAAGAGAGGATATTAATTTTAAGAAGGAAAAAAAAAACACTCCTGTAATAAGAGAAAATTCTGATGAGGTTAGTTTAGCAACACAAAATAGGTACTTGCAGCTACATTTTGAAATTAAAGCAAGTAAAGAAGAAAAAAACAGTAATTTAACAAAATATTTATTAAAATCAACACAAGAGATAGGTGGATAAGTTCCTCAACTAGATCAAGGATAACTATCAGAAAAGATAAAAAACCTAATAAAGAAAATATTGGAAATGAGGGTAAATTACAAGAGAGATGCAATAGAATTAACAGAGCTGTCAAAAAAAAAAAAAAAGATATTCGTAACACAATTAGGCAAAAACACTAAAGAAAGGAAGAAGCATCAAATTGATGAATAGAACACTTGGAACAGATGTCTGCTTTAAAGGATGAAAATGGAAAAATCATCCACAATATAGATGGAGTGATAAAAATTGCAGAGGACTTCTATACGATGCTATACAATAGTGATATAAGTAATAACTTCACCAATAGAAATGATGAAACACCCGAGAGAGTACCAAATGTAACAGTAGGAGAAATAAAGAAAGCATTAAAATGTATGAAAAGAGGCAAAGCAGCAGGAGAAGATGGCATAACAATTGATTTAATAATAGATGGAGGATATTTCATAGTAGAAAAACTGGCTAAACTCTACACCAAATGTTTGCAAGAGTGCTCTATACCTACAGCTTGGATAAACTTTTATCATTATACTAATCCGCAAAAAGGGAGACACAGAAGTGCTGAAAAATTACCGCACCGCCCAATAAGTTTACACTCTTCGCAATATACAAAATATTTACAAAGATCATATTTGGTCGAGAAGAAAAACAGCTAGACTTTAATCAACCAAGAGAGCAGACAAGTTTTAGAAGTGATTATTCAACAACTGACCTGTAATTAACTAGCTAATGAGAAAAATTAAGTAAGCAAGGCAAGTCACTATGTATTACATTTACAAACTATGAAAAAGCTTTTGGTTCAGTAAGAAAAATTAAAACCTCAGTAGTAATGAAAACCTTTCAAAAACAAGGAATAAAGGAATCTATGTTAGAACTCTTGAGATATTTATACAGGATGTGAAGCAATCCTAAAACTGCATAAAAATAGTGAGAAAAATCCGATTGAGAGATGAGTTAGGAAGACCCCATCTCTCCTATATTATTCACAGAATGCCTAGTCGATGTTTTTAAGAATTTAGATTGGGAAAATGTAGGAATTGAAAATAATGGTGAATATCTTAACAGCTTAAGATTTGCAGATGCCATAGTTGTGTTTAGTAAATCATGTGAGGAATTAAAAAATTTGATAGAAGATTTCAGTAGAGAGAGCAGAAATGTAGGACTGAAAATGAATAGGAGTAATATTGAGATAATGTTCAATGAAAATGCAGAGACAACAAATAAGAGTTATGGACAAACCTCTAGAGATTATTAATGAATATTATAAGAGTTATGGACAAACCTCTAGAGATTGTTAATGAATATACATAATTAGGAAAGACAGTAAATGTTTCCCTAGGACACGAGACCGAAATGAAAAGAAGGATAAGCATGGGATGGAGAGTATTTGATAAATAAAATGAAATTTTGACAATTAAAATGCGCCTTTTTTAAAAAAGAAAAGTGTTTGGAAAGATTGCCCTACCAGTATTGATTTATGCATCCGAAACATGGTCTTAATACAGCCTTAGAACATAAGCTAGTTGAAACTCAAAGAGCTATAGAAAGCATAATGATGGGGTTAACACAGAAAAAGAGCAACATGGATACGAGAGCAGACTAAAGTCAAGGATATTCTAACAACATGTAATAAAAAGAAATCGACATGGACAAGACATATAATGAGATTGACAGACAATAGATGGACACTAAGAATAACAAAATGGGTTACTGGAGATTATAAAAGACGCAAGGGAAGAAAGAGAAGACGATGGATTGACGAAATAAGAAAGTTTGCGGGTGTGGGCTGGCACATAAAGATAAAAAACAGACGCACGTGGAAGGACATGCCTGAGGCCTTTGTTCTTCAGTGAACTAGTAATGGTTGATGATGATGATGATGATATATATATATATATATATATATATATATATATATATATATATATATATATATATATATATATATATATATATATATATATATATATATATATATATATGTCTATTTCTTTTCGGTCACCCTTAGCTCTACCAATCCCTCGGGGATGGGGAGAGGAGTAGTCACCCGTGGTGAGAGAGAGGAAATGTGTGTGCCCGTATATCAATCTAATTATTAAGCCCTCATTTTTGACGGGTAGCGTACACTAGTATCTAATATATATAAACACTTTTCCGCTGTAGAATGGGAGCTTTCCGGGTGTAGTAGTTTTTCGGTTGTCAGCAAGGTTTTTGTGATGAAGTCTCAGTCCGATGTTCTTTCTTTATTTCCAAATAACAGTTGATTAAGTTAATCAACAGTAGACAGGACTCGAACTATGGACAAAAAAAAAAAAAAGACATATTTTCTTAGAACTAGCCATCGGAGAGAGTGTCAATGCACATTCAAATAAATCCTTGTTTTTTTCTCTGATTTTAAATTAAAGTAATCTAGTATCTACTCACGTCTAAATGAAAGTTTGAAGTTCAATGAATAAGAAGATAAAAAGTATTTTCAAATTGGTACAGAACCACTTAATAACATATATTTCAGATCCCTAATATCTATCACCACACAGTTTACGTGTTAGAATAAAAATGTGTAATAATTTCACTGAAGTGATGTTGGTGTTCTATCATTCCAAAGGATTCCTGACTTGCTCTCTGACCCTTCCATCCTCCCAATAAGGGATCTTTTATCTTTCCTCATCGAGTCCATTTACTTCATCCCCAGCCCTCTACATTATAACTGCCTTTATCCTGAGCCAGGACATATACCATCACTCCCTTCTCCATCTCTTCTATAACTACATTTCAGACGTTCCGGGCCGTCATGATTCTTCCCTTGAATGGCATTCAATCTTTATTTCTCTTAGGAACAGTGGAACCTCACCTTCAGGGTCTGATATATTCATAATAAATCTGATTTTAAGAAAAGGATTCATCGATGTTATAAATCTTAAACTTGTCAAAAAATAAATAATAATGCAATGAATATGTTTCCTGAACATCTTAACTAACTTGATAAATGCATTTTCGTATAGTAAAGCATCACGGTTTTTTTTTTAATATATCCTGTACTAAACATGACTGTCAATGACTTATTCTTACGTTTATTATCAAAATAATATTCTTAATAAATGTTATCAAAGACGTAATCAAGAAGTAAGTTTCTGCACCGCTTCACATTTATCCATTTGTGTATTCTAAAAAATCAAGGTTTACTTAGAGGCGTGTAATATACATCTGTATTCCAGCATTAATCAGTTTCTCCAAACAGGAATGTATTTTACGATAAACCTAAATTTAGACCATTCCTCAATCATACTTGAATCATAGAATCAGGGATAAACCTTTGTAATATACACGCAAACATTATACATATATATATATATATATATATATATATATATATATATATATATATATATATATATATATATATATATATATATATATATACCCTTTCTGAGTGGGGATCCCTTAACGTGGTGAAAAGGTTTGTATTATTATTATTATTATTATTATTATTATTATTATTATTATTATTATTATTATTATTATTACTTGCTAAGCTACAACCCTAGTTGGAAAAGCAGAATGCTATAAGCCCAGGGGCTCCAACGGGGAAAATAGCCCAGTGAGGAAAGGAAACAATGAAAAATAAAACACCTTAAGAGTAACAACATTAAAATAAATATCTATATAAATTATATAAACTTTAACAAAACAAGAGGAAGAGAAATTAGATAGAATAGTGTGCCCGAGTGTACCCTCAAGCAAGAGAACTCTAACCCAAGACAGTGGAAGACCATGGTACAGAGGCTACGGCACTACCCAAGACTAGAGAACAATGGTGGGATTTCGGAGTGTCCTCCAAGAAAAGTTTCTTACCATAGTTAAAGAGTCTCTTCTACCCTTAATAAGAGGAAAGTGCCCACTGAACAATTAGAGTGCAGTAACCACTTGGGTGAAAAACAATTGTTTGGTAATCTCAGTGTTGTCAGGTGTATGAGGACAGAGGAGAATATGTAGAGAATAGGCCAGACTATTCTGTTTATGTGTAGGCAAAGGGAAAATAAACCGTGACCAGAGAAAAGAAACCAATGTAGTACCGTCTGGCCAGTCAAAAGACTCCATGAATCTCTAGTTGTAGTATCTCAACGGGTTGCTGGTTCCCAGGCCAACCTACTACCATAATCATACACACACACGCACACACACACACATATACACACACACCCACACATATATCGTCACTACCGTGACAAAGGGGCGTATCTCAAAAAAAGTTGAAAATTGAGATAATATCACCATCATGTATCACGCGGCGAGTTTTATAGTGTGACAAAGTGGCGTATCTGTACGCCTAACGATTGCTGTATTAGAGCATCTTTAGGTAAGGACTTAACTAAAAAAAGAGTAACCATTCACGAAACGTATAGGCGTAACTAAAGTTACGTCTCTTTGTAGCGTTTCAAAAAGAGCAATATCAACTTGGCGAACAGGCGTATCTTTTGATACGCCTATTTGTAATATCATTTAAAACACTATACAACAAATTTCATTGATTTACGCTTGAGTGTAATCAAAACGTACCCTACAAAAATGTTTTAACAAACACATATGACATCATAAAATCGTTCATATCGTTGAAAGTTGCGACACTGCCTAACATACACTTCAAATTACCCCCCCCCCCTCTCTCTCTCTCTCTCTCTCTCTCTCTCTCTCTCTCTCTCTCTCTCTCTCTCTCTCTCATTAAAACTTCTCACTACAAAAACACCAAGGCCAATTCAATAGGGTTATCAATTCTGAGGGCCAAACTAAAGCCCCAACGAATTGAAAATCAACAAAATGAAAAGGAGTTGAGTGAAGAAAATGAAAACGCCGTGATTCCAGCTGAAAATGAGACTAACGACAACGAGAACGAAAGTACCTCCATTTGTACAAGTGAATCACCAACCTATTAAAAGATGTGAAGTGCCCCATTCTTGATGAAGTCTTTAGCTCATGCCATATCTGTTTTGACCTGTTGTGCTACACTCATTTCTTGAACATGGGACGATGTGAAAATGACCATAAAATTCAAGAGAGCAACAACACGAGCAAGAAAAGGAAGAAAGAAAAAATCACTACCCTTAGGAAACCTCCAATTGAAAAACAACCTGAAGACTTTCGTGTGGACGGATCGGAAAGGGAGGATGGTGCTCTTCCTCGCATTGTTAAAAGGAAAGAAAATAAGAAGGTGACGGCTCAAGAAAACAGACTAAGGGCTAATGCATATGAAAGCTAAAAAAAAAAAGGAAAATGGTTGCAGCACGGAACATTAAGCCTAGTTGTAATGCTCGACATTCTCAGAAAAAGAAAGGAAGGACATACTTCAAGCTTATTATGGAACCAATAGTCTTCAACTGCAAAGAGAGTTTATTGTTTGCTTTGTGAAAGTGACCAAGGTAAAGCAGAGAACTGTGAAAGATCAGGGTTCTAGGAGATCTTTTTCTTCATACTACTCCTTGCCAAAGAACGGAGAACATCTGCCTGTTTTTAAAACTATGTTTTTGAGCACCCTTGATATCTCGGAAAAAACTCTTAGAACAGCCATTAGTAAGAGACAGTCTACAGGTACAAAGATAAGAGAGGGGGTAGATCTACTAGTTATGAAAAAGAGGACAAAGCAAGAAGACAAGCAATCACTGAGCATGTTAATCTATTACCACGAATGGAATCCCACTATTGTCGTCAAAATTGAACGCGAGATTATTTGCATCCAGACCTTAACAAAAAGAAAATGCATGCTATGTTTTTAGAGGAAAATTCTCCTAGAGGCATATCGGCAAGCTACGCAACTTATTGCGAGGTCCTAAGGGGCCAAAATATTTCCTTCCATAATCCTAAGAAGGATCTCTAAGCTGTGTGAAAATTACAGCAAAGGAAATACAGAAAAGAAAACAGAACTTCAAGACCAATTTCAAGAACACATAAAAGAGAAGGTATCTATGTGTAGGTACACATAGGTACTTTTTTAGTATTTCAATTTTGTTATTTATATCTTTATATTTTCATTTGATTATGATTTTTTTTTCTTTTTACTTTCGTCTTCTTAACATAAATTTTTCATTTCATTTCTAGTTTCTAGAAAATAATATATCAGGAAAAATGTTCTGTTCTATTTTTCTCGTCTTTAGATTTTTATTTTTTTCTCCATTTTTATGGAGACGAATCTGTCTGCGAATGTGACAAGAAAAGGAAAATGATTACAACACATCTTCACAATTTCATGAATAGTGCTTATCAGTGATTTTTCTTGGAATGTAAGCATGGGAATAACATTCATTTACCATGAATGCAGGACTTACTGCAAAAGTTATTTTTTCCGTAAGGAATCTTTTGATATCCACATCAAGGGAGTTTCGTCTTCTCTCTCTCTCTCTCTCTCTCTCTCTCTCTCTCTCTCTCTCTCTCTCTCTCTCTCTCTCTCTCTCTCTCGTATATAGAGTATAAATATATTCTTATATAAAATGTAACCCCTTTCTCTACACCATTTCACTCCTTTGTATTAGCTGATCATTAATAGCTTATTTCAAACATAACGCGATATTGCTGACACTGGTAGCCAATGGTAGGCATTAACCTTTCACTATGTATATATATATATATATATATATATATATATATATATATATATATATATATATATATATGTGTGTGTGTGTGTGTATATATATATATAAATGTATATATATATATATATATATATATATATATATATATATATATATATATATATATATACAGTATATATATATATATATATATATATATATATATATATATATATATATATATATATATATATATATATATATATATATATATATACAGTATATATATACATATATATATATGTATATATATATATATATATATATATATATACAGTATATATATATATATATATATATATATATATATATATATATATATATATATATATATATATATATATATATATATATATGTATACATACAATATCTACATTCGTTCTACGCCTTTTCCTTTTAACGTGGGAGACACCCTCAGGTTAAAGTCTCCCCTTTTTAAGTAAGTCTCAAGAAGACAAGATTGTTTGCTCTATACTCTTTTCTTTTACCAGCTGGTGCTGGCACACGCTCACACATGTGTCAACTGAAGAACGGATGGCCATGATAAAGAAAAAATAGACATTGTAAACTTGAGAATGGCTGATCATTATTAAATAACGGACATTGTAAACTTAAGAATGGCTGATCATTATTAAATGACGGATGTTGTAAACTTGAGAACGGCTAATCATTAGTAAATAACGTTCATTGTGAACTTGAGCACGGCTAATCATTATTAAATAACAGTCATTGTAAATTTGAGAACGGCTAATCAATAATAAATAATGGCATGATAAACTTGAGCACGGCTGATCATTATCAAATAACGGACATTGTTAAGTTAAAAATGGTTGATCATTATATAACGGACATTGTAATTGTGAGAATGGCTGATCATTATTAAGTAATGGTCATTGTAAACTTGAGCAGGCTGATCATTATCAAATAACGGTCACTGTAACCTTGAGAATGACTGATCATTATTTGAATAACTGACATGCAAACTTGAGAACGGATG
The DNA here is from genome assembly GCF_036898095.1 of Palaemon carinicauda. Lineage (NCBI taxonomy): Eukaryota > Metazoa > Arthropoda > Malacostraca > Decapoda > Palaemonidae > Palaemon > Palaemon carinicauda. The sequence goes on along the minus strand of NC_090736.1, from coordinate 39,911,820 downwards.
GGAATGATAAATAAACTGACATCGTAAACTTGAGTTCAGAACTGGGAACATAAAAAAGGCTACTGGATTTTGATGTTATAAACGTATTCTATGTGTACATTACAGATTCCCTGACGCCAGTATAAACCAGAGTTTATATAAAGCCTTTGATATGCAAGGACCTTTAAAATGAAATAATTTCTACATAGTTGCCATCTCTTTGCAGTCTCATTGGTATTCTAGAGGCTATTCTATCTGAAAGTCTGATGACTGAAACTCTCTCTCTCTCTCTCTCTCTCTCTCTCTCTCTCTCTCTCTCTCTCTCTCTCTCTCTCTCTCTCAGTACGCCTAAAAGCAGATTCACTCTCTCTCTCTCTCTCTCTCTCTCTCTCTCTCTCTCTCTCTCTCTCTCTCTCTCTCTCTCTCTCCCTTGCCAAGCACAAAAAGTTAAGCCGAAAAGTAGATAAACTAGTTAGAAAGACCAAGATTAATGACGAGAAAAGAGTGGCTCCAGCTAGTAAAGAAAACCCATAAGAATATTTTGCTTGTGTAAACAGTAGAAAAACCAATTTAAAAACAACAGTAGCCCATTAAGAGACTCAGAGGGTAATCTTATAACAAATGATATGGAAAAAGCCGAACTGATGAATGCATATTTCATAACTGTATTGACTAGGGAAGAATCAATGGCCTTTCCCGAACCAGACATCAAATATGAAGGGCCACAACCATTAAATAAAATCACATTTACAATGGATTATGTCAAAAAGAAAATATAAGGACAGTAAATTTCAGGCACCAGGACCAAATGATATTCATCGAAGAGAGATTATAGAACTAGACGAAGAGAGAAGCCCACACTTTTACAAAATGTTCCGAAAGAATTCCAACGAAAGAAAGGCACCACAAGGGTGGAAACTAGGCAATGTTCCTCCAATCTACAAGAGGGGACCAAAAGAAGAACCTGGCAACTACAGACCTGTTTGTCTAACGTCAATGCCTTGCAAAGTTCTTGAAGCAATCATAGTAGATTCAACAATATAACATATAGATAAAACCAGTCTTCTGATAGACAGTCAACATGGTTCTAGACAAAAAAGATCATGTGTGACCTATCTGTTGGAATTTTCCCACATGTTTACCATTTATGATAAAAGCAGGGCAATAAACTTTTGACAAAGTTCCTCATAATAAATTAATGACGAAAATTATAGCGCTAGGCATTATTGACAAGCCAGCTGAATGGATGGAAGATTGGCTAACAAGCAGAAAACAGAGAGTTTTAATCAATGGAGAAGCTTCAGGGAAGCATCAGGGTGGACCGCTGTTATAAAGGTAGTACTTCAAAGATCCGTCCTTGGGCCTTTGCTATTTCTGATATATAATAAGGACATAGATCTAGAATTAACTAGTATAATAACCAAATTTGCCGACGATACTAAACTGGGCATACATGCTGCGAACTCAGAAGACGCACAATAGAAGCCTTAAGAGATGGTCTAGTGAAGCTAGGAAAATGGTCCAATAAAATGGCAAATACCTTTCATCTGTGGGAAATGCAACCCACAATCAGATTACTAACAGTAGGGTAATGAAATAGAAAGTGTTGACCAGGAGGAATATCTCTGTATTATCATCAGCCAGGATTTGAAGTTCACCAAACAGAGCATAAAAGGTGAAAAGAGATCACAAAAACTAATATGTTACATAAAGTGACAATGGACATAAAAAAACAAAGACACTGTACTATAACTCTATACATCACTAGTAAGACCACATCTAGAATACGAATTCCAATTCAGTGCTCCAAGTTTTCAAAGGGATATAGATTGACTGGAAGCAGTACAAGGCAATTTGGATATAGACGGAGGATGGAACATTTAAACTTATTTGATTTACAAACTCAACGACTATAGGAATAATTATCAGGGCATTAAAAATTCTTAAAGGAATAACAAATGTAGATTACAATACTCTATTCACGCTAGCACAAATCAGTCCAAAGGTAACGGATACCAACTGGAATTGAAAAGATACAACACGACTCAATGTAGTAATCTCTTTACAAACAAAAAAGCTATTGCATGGAATAGACTGCCAGCGGATGTAGTAAACAGTAACACTGTAAACGAGTTCAAGAATAAGTTAGACAATATCATAAAAAACTCTCTAAAATCTAAAGTGAATCGCTCTACCAAAGAGCAAATGGAATCTCCGTGGATGGACAAAGATTTTCTCTCTCTCTCTCTCTCTCCTCTCTCTCTCTCTCTCTCTCTCTCTCTCTCTCTCTCTCTCTCTCTCTCTCTCTCTCTCAGTAAAAATAGATTCACCTCTTGAATCTCCTTCGGTCCACAAAACTTAAAACAACAAAACTGTAAAAGAAATGAAGATATTCACATCTATCTCTGCCTCTCCCTGCCACCTTGTATCTCTCACGTGGCAAAATATAAAAGTGGATTTGCTTCGTTAGTCTCCCTTGAGAGAGAAAAAAAAAAGAAAAAGGGGGGGGGGAGTCTATCGTTGTGGAACCGTTCAGAAAACATACCCTTGTCTCTGTTCCCTACAATTCAGATGGCTGTTCGTTTGGAAGATTTCGACCAGATTTTATACAGTGTTCTACTGGGCAAAGAAAGAATTCAGAAGGGTCTATATGGTGTCTCCTTATCAGATGTATCTCTTAGATTCGCAACGTTTCGTGTTACACAATATTTTATTCAACAGGTCATAAAAAAAGGAATTATTTCCATGAAAAGGAATCACTGGGACACAAAAGTTTCAATACATAGACGAGAATTTTTTTCCTTATTAAGTGAATATGAAGTTAAATTTACAACACTTGTATCATTGTTTATTTCAGCCGGGTGGTCAGATCCTATCATCTCTATTTTTTTTTTATCAATATTATTAACATATGAATCATTTACAATTGGTAGTTTTCAATCATACATTTCTTTCCTTACAAGGACAGAAATTTGAGATTATGATAGATTTATTTTGAAATCTACAAAAAATTAGCATTTTAGATATATAGAAATTAGTTAATATGTAAAGTTACATCATATTTCGACAATATTCGTTAAAGGAACTAAAACCCAAATGGTCAACGACGATAGATCCTCCCCGTGTCATTGATGTTTTTAAAATATTTTATTTTAATTTTCATTACTTGTCATATCGTTTATTGATTTTCTGATTTTCTTTCCTCACTGGACTATTTTTCCCTGTTGAAGCCCTTGGGCTTATAGCATCTTGCTTTTCCAACTAGGGTTGTAGCTTAGCTAGTAATAATAATAATAATAATAATTAGAATTATTCCCCAATAAAATAACTTATTGAACTCGTATTTTTATTTTAATTGTGTATAAATAACTTTACATTTGATATTATTGCAACAGAAGAATAAGAAAACTTTTATTCGGTGCAATATACTCGTATTTCGTCCTGGAATATGACACCTTCGGCTCTTATTTACACTTTGGTACTCGTAACTATTTTAATCGTGATTATATTTCAAATTGTGTCAAATTAAGTTTTAGCTGCATAATTTATTTATCATTTGCACCAGTTTGAGATTTACTTTAGATACCTTTCTTTATTGTGACACTTAATTATTATATTTTACTCTTCAGATTCAGTCTGTTTGATTAAATACAATCTTTTTTATCCAAAGTCGTTCCGAAAACTCAAAATCAATCAATCACTAGTGCAAAAAAAAAATTATAGAATAAAACAAATAAAAGGATAAATTTAAGGAATATAAATTAATTGCAAGGGTAATATCGATACATTGATAATGAAACATTGATAACATATTTCACCGTATCCTATTTAGGATTATTT
>NC_090736.1:39885501-39890501 GCF_036898095.1 Palaemon carinicauda | reverse complement strand
TTCTTGGCGTGAACTCACTCTTATATTTTTCTGTTAATATGTTCCATATTTCTTTTTTTTATTGGTTATCAGTCCTTCAATTCTTAGAGGGACTATTTCTAATCTCCCTTTATTCATTTTTTTTGCATAGGGGTAAAGTACTTTGGGTTTTATTATGATATTCTGAAGTGTCCTTTCTTTTAAGTCCCTATTTTCATTTTCTTTTGATTGTTATTTCCTTCATTTTCCATAATTTTTTTCTTTTGCAAAGTTTTTCTTCTATCTAATTTTCTTAAATAAGATCCTTCTGTCTCTTGGTATGCATGTCTGATGTTTATTGTTTTTTGTCGGTACATATTTTTCAACAATTTTCTCCAGTATTTTGTACAGTATATCCAAATTTACCTGTATATTATCACTTACGAATACATTTTTCCATTCTTTGTTCAGTTCTTCATTCATTTCTGACCATTTTATATTTTTACTACAAAATTTATATTTTCCATATCCTTTCCATCGTTTTGTGCTTTGATTATCTCTGAGATCACTTGCTTTGGAATGGACTATTAGTTCTATGACTTTGTGGTTTGAAATTCCCATGTTATACACTATTATTTCTTTAACATAATTCAACTCATTCACAAATAATAAATTTGGGACATTTTCCTTTCTTGTTGGAATATGGTTTATTTGTTGCATATTTTTTTTCTAATAGCATATCTTGAAGCTTTTCAAATTGCCTCTTATCATCTGCGCTACTATTAATCTCTTTTTTATATGGATATATACAACCACTTACTTTTATCCGTTCTTTCCAGTCAACGAAAGGAAAGTTAAAATCCCCCGATAGGAGTATATTCCAGTCTTTATGGTTTCTACATATATCATCTATTTTTCCTATTATTATATCAAACTCCTTATTATTTGGGGGTCTGTAAACTACAATATTCACTAGTTTTTTAAATTCAAATTCTACCACAATCAATTCACATTCTGTGTTGCTGTATTTTTCACAGACTTTTCCTTGATTTATGTTTCTTCCATATATTGCGGTTCCCCCTTGATTCCTATTTGTTTTGTCTGATCTATATGTTTGGGAACCCTTTATCTGGTCATCACTGCCAGTGTCTTGGGAATACAAAGTTTCACTGATATTAAATATATCTATTTTTTCAATTTGGGTTAGTTCTTCTAAGAACTCTATTTTCCTTTTTAGAGTTATTCGTGATTAAACCCTGTGCATTCATCACTATTATGGTTTGAGTTTCATCCACATTATTTAATATGGTAAATATATGGATTCTCCCATGCTTCCTTCCTGTTCTGATATGATGTTCTTTTCTTCATTTCCAGGAATTCTGCCACTAAAAAGTCCAACTTTTTTTTATTGTATTTACTCTTTCTCCTTCATATTTACTTATGTGTGTAAACCTGCAATTATCCCCATATGTGCACCAACCCCTGGCATTATAGATGCATTCTTTGTAGTTGGGCTCTTATTGTGCATATTTGGGTTGAAAGGCATCATATCTTGGGGCCTTTTGTGCATAGCGTGGTATATACTCGGTTTGTTTTTTGTTTCTTTTTTTCTTTTAGTTTTGCTTTCATTTCTCTTTTCTATTAGCTGAGTTTTTTTTTTACTTTCATTCATGGTTGCAGGATGCATATATCGACATTTTTTTTTTTTGGAATTTGCATCCTTTTCCTTCTTTTAGGTTTTTGCAATGGATCATAGACTCCTTTAAGGAAGGACTGGAACGTCCCCTGCTCGGGGTTTTAACTTGAGTCTGAAAGATTAACTTGAGTCTGGACTAAAATGACTTCTAGAAGGGCTAGAAACACGTTCTCTGGATCAAAATGGGGGTTTTTGAGGATGGTGAGTTCAATAGTAACATTTTCAACACCACCTGGGGTCATCTTCAAGGTCTAAAGGTAATTTATCAAGGTCAAATTTGTGAATTTTGGTCATTTTTGCTCGTTTTTTGTGTGTAACTCATAAATGGTGAGAGATAGCTGATTATAATATGAGGCAAGTCTGCAGAGCTGTCCGAATTTAATATATATTGTCATATATCGTCCTTCAATAAAGAACTGGAACGTCCCCTGATCGGGGTTTTTAACTTGAGTCTGAAGGATTAACTTGAGTCCTGGACTAAAGTGACTTCTAAGAAGGGCTAGAAACACGTTCTCTGAGTCAAAATGGGGGTTTTTGGGGACGGTGAGTTCAATAGTGACATTTTCAACACCACCTGGGGTCATATTCATCATCTTCAAGGTCAAAAGGTCATATTTCAAGGTCAAAATCGTGAATTTTGGTAATTTTTACTCGTTTTTTGTGTGTAACTCATAGATGGTGAGGGATGGCTGATTATAATAAGAGGCAAGTCTGTAGTTCTGTCCAAATTTAATATATATTGTCAAATATTGTATTACTCAAACATTCCAAATAAGCCCTAAAACAATGAAACACTAAAATAAGAAATAAAACGAGTAAAAATTACCAAAATTCACTATTTTGACCTTGAAATATGACCTTTTGACCTTGAAGATTATGAAGATGACCCCAGGTGGTGTTGAAAATGTCACTATTGAACTCACCGTCCCCAAAAACCCCCGTGGCGATACACATATCGTAAATTCACGATAGTCAGAATGAAAAACCTCACTCCAGTTACCACCAGTCATCTCATTGACATGTGAGGGTGACGGTGACAATAATACCATACAACGTACTCAATTCAAGTTTTCATGTCCCATTCTGTACCTTCACATACATATCTTATGCATAGCTCATGTCAACTTCCTCCTTATCTCTCATATATATATATATATATATATATATATATATATATATATATATATATATATATATATATATACAGTATATATATATATATATATATATATATATATATATATATATATATATATATATATATATAAATATATATATATATATATATATATATATATATATATATATATATATATATATATATATATATATATATATATATCATCAGCCGTTACTAGTCCAGTGCAGAACAAAGGTCTCAGATTTGTCTCTCCGCTTGCGTCTGTTTATGGTCTTTCTATACCAGTCCACACCTGCAAACTTTTTCGATTTAGTCAATTCATCGTCTTCTCTCCCTTTCCCTACTTCTTTTGCTATCTCTAGGAGCCCATTGTTTTGTTCCTAATGTCCATCTATCATCTGTTATTCTCATTTAATACCCTACACATGACCATTTCTCTTTCCTATATATTGTTAGAATATCCTCTACTTTAGTTTGCTCTCATATCTATGTTGTTATTTTTCTGTCTCTTAGTGTCATTCCCATAATTTTTCTAGCTTATGATCTAAAAATTTAGTTAGGCACCAAGTTTTTGATGCATGAGTTAAAACTAGAAGGACCATCTCGTTAAATACTTTTCTTTTTTGAGAATGTGGCATTTTACTTTTCATAATCTCATTTTGTTTTCCAAAAGCTCTACTTATTATGCTTATCCTTCTTTTAATTTCAATCTTGTGTCCTGGGAAAACGTTAACTGTCCCAGGCATGTAAATTCATTAACAATATTCAAAGATTCTCGCATAACTCTTATTTGTTGTCTCTCTGAATTTTCATTGAACATCATCTTAGTTTTACTCATATTCATATTCAGTCCTACATTTCTGCTTTCTCTATTCAAATTTTCTATCATCTTTTGCAATTTCTCCCATGATACACTAAAAAAAAACTATGTAATTTGCAATTTTTGAGTTCTTAAGGCATTCCGCATTAATATCAACTCAAATATTTTCCAAATCTAAATTTTTCAAAACTTCAAGGAACTCTGTAAGTTATTTAGGAGATGGTGTCTCCTTGTTTAACTCCTTTCTCAATTTTAATTTTCTCACTATTTCTATGTAGTTTTAGGATGGCTGTACTTCCTGTATATATATCTTCAAATATACTAATGTAAGATTCATATATTCCTTGTCTTTGAAGGCCTTTCCTTCCTGCTGAGGTTTTGATAGAATCAAAAGCTTTCTCGTAGCCTATAAATGATATACATAGTGGTTTGTCATATCCCGTTGATTTTTTCTTTAGCTGGATAATTACATGAATATTGTCAGTTGTAAAATACCAACTTCTAAAGCCTGCTTGCTCTCTTGTCTAATTACAATCTAGCTGACTGTCTATTCGGTTTAGGCTAATATGATCTTTGTAAGTATTTTCAGGTCTTTTGTGTTCTCCCTTCCTTTGAATTTGATATAATGATAACCCTTTTCCAAATTGTAGGTATACCGCATTCATGCAGATATTTTGTGTAGGCACACACTGTATGTATGTATGTAAGTAAGTATGTAGTATGTATGTAGTATTTATATACACACACACACACACACACACACACATATATATATATATATATATATATATATATATATATATATATATATATATATATATCTATCTATATGTATAAATATATATATATATATATATATATATATATATATATATATATATATATATATATATATATATATATATATATATATATATATATATATATATATATAAATATACCATTCATACCACGAGAATCAGTCTACAGCGTAACATGATATATTAGACAATGTACTGTATACAACAAACAGAAAGATAAACCTATAAAGAGCAAGGTATCTAGCTATTACCTAAAGGGAGTTATTTTGAACGCGACTACATAGAAAAAGTATATATTTTGATTACTTATGGGTCTCGCTTCAATGGAAAACTATTAAGATTAAAGAATATATTTTGCGTTTACTTTTCATCTGTAGTTACTTCTTCTGAGGTTGATCATCAAACAAGAAATATGTTAGATCTGCTAACAAGTTTGAAGGAGATTGGGAAGAGAAAACAAGCTTTTGGAAAACAAACAGATTATGAAAATTATGACGCAATATCCCTTAATTAAACAGGTGATCTTCTAAGATGACGATCAATTACGTTCGTATAACATTTGGACAATGATAATCATTATAAAAG
>NC_090736.1:39865339-39872501 GCF_036898095.1 Palaemon carinicauda | reverse complement strand
GGGATTTCTGAAAATTCTTTCAATTTGTTAAAGGACTGTTGGCATCAACGGATACTTAGTGGATAATATAGCCAAAGTTATATTATTAGTGTTTGTATTACTTTGTTTATGATATATAGGCCAATACTTCACAAGAAAAGAAAAGAGGCATCCAATTAAATAAAATAATTAAGTAAATCTCTCCTGATTTAGACATTTGTATCTCACGAACCGTAGACGTAATAAGTATTATCTAATTTATTATTCTCTCATTTCTCAGGCGTTGAATTTTGCCATACAAGTATGATGGCAACTTAATTATCAAATATTAGCCAGAGAAGAGACACTGCTGCTGGGTTTAGGAATTTCAGGGTCATTTCCCTCCGGAGAGGATCTAACTCTCTCATACGAATGCTAATTTGTGCATATCGTGCATTCGTGCCAAACTGTGAGAATTCTGCAGAATCTCGTGAAGGTCAATACCATGTGCACAGACTTATGCATAAATACTTACATACGTACATGTGTATTTATAAGTGTTAGTGGATGTGTTGGTGTATGTGAATCCAGCGGTCAAAGATTTTAATTCATGAGCAAAATGACTGGAGGTCCAATAATCAAACTAGATTTCATGATAGTTTGTTTATATTTTGAAAATTCTAAAGAGAGAGAGAGACATAATGATCTGTTTTACCGAGGATTTTAACCACACCCATTTGTCCGCTTTGACACTAACTGGGAAGAGAGAGAGATGCGTGGCAGATTCCCTTTAATGTGAGACTCCTTCGTGGAAAGCATCCGAAGAGGAGAAAAATGGTAAGTCAATGCATACGATGAGAGAAGGCAAACTCTGGGCTGAATATACAGCTAAAAATGAGAAAGTTTCCCCGGAGGAAATATCCGAAACAAGAATCTACACCCAAAGCGGCATAGCAAAAAAATTCATAAGAATTGTGCATTTGGTGATGGAAGCACCAAACATAGAGGAATGATAGAATATTATATTGGTAACATTTTCAGATATGGAACCTCTTTTGTAGTAACCCCAAAGTGGCCGCCATATTGGATTTCAAAATGGCGGCTTAAAAATCTTTAATTACAGATAATTCTGGTTATATACCAGCTAGAGACTTGGTTTTAGTGTCTAGATTTACATATTTGAGGTCAAGGAATTGAATGGTTCTAGTTAGAAGTTGATTTGGTGACGCCATATTGGATTTCAAGATGGTAGGCTAAAAAAAAGAGAAATTTATGACTAATATATTTGGTTATGTGCCAGCTATATACTTGATTCTGGTGTCTAGATGTACAAATGTGAAGCCAAGGAATTAAATAGTTGTAATGAAAGATGTTTTAATTCACATTATCAACTGATAATCAAGTGATAATCCCATAATTATTATGTACATTTATATGCATGTAATTATGCACACGACAAGCAAGAGAACTTTGGTATCAATCAATTCAATAACACGTAAGTTCTGCACAGTTCCAAATCAGTCTGAGCAATTACCATCACAGCCACATAGTGCTGTGCATTTCAGAGCTGCTTTCTTACACTTGCATCTCCCACTGCAACCTTTTTTGCACCCACAAGAGATCAGTTCATAGCAGGATTTGGCAGCTTCTGGTAGTGTTGTCCACAAAGGATCAAACTGTCCGTCATTTTCCACCCACCCCCAGTCACATGGTGATGGTAGAGTGCAGCGTGGGACAAGAGACTGCCCCAACAATATCCACCCTGGTACGTTGCCCTCTTCACGTGCTGTTCTAGGGCTGCCTGTGTTGGAGGTATTGCTTCAATAGATCGCGCTTTCTTTGCAAAGAGTTTCTCCCTTGCCAGATTCACCTCTGAACATGTACATGTTCGGTCGTACAGGAGTACTATGTATCTGTACAGTGTTGCCAATGTGTCCTCAGAAATCTCACTTGGTGCATATGCCAAGGTCAGAAATGCATTTGTCACTTCTGGGAAAATGTCCCATACTGCCAATGCAGTTATCTTGCCACGACCTGCAAAGCTCGAGACTGTATCACACCCTGTGATTGCATGGAAGACTGGCAGTGCCTTGGATTTTTCTGGCCCCAGTGAAGCAGCCAGCTTGTGTGCTGCTATGTAGCGGAAGCTCTTGCCAGTACCAATTGCTAGCCATACTTCATCGACAGCCTCATGTAGCTCCTGGGCAAGAACCACCACATCTGTGTCCACGGTACGGATGAGTGTTCTGCGGTGTCCAGATTTAACAGCATCTGCTGCATGAACCATCATGCGCGTGTCCGCTTCCTCGTGATTGCATGGGGCTAAAGCTGCTGTGCCTTCAAAGGGTGGTACAGCAATGACCTGTTGATATAAGCATAAAAATGTCATATATTTGGTGAAGGCGGTCAAGTGATCATCAAAAAAATCTATATGAAATTAACATTAATTTTTATATTACAGATCCATGACAATGTGGGTACATGTATTGACATATGATATAAACAGGGGGATTCAGATTACCTGTTCACCGTCAGTAGCAATCAGCTGTTTCTCTGGCACATTGATGGACTCCATGACCTGCTTAGACAGGAAGCGGAAGAATTCTTCCTTGTTCTCGTTGACACGGAGGAATGTGTGCCAGTTCCCTGGTAAAAGGGCAGTGCCAGTAACACGTCTGCGGATTCCCTTACCTCTGTTAGCCCTTGCAGTTGCCTTCAAGCCGTCTGAGTTTGCATAGCGGTCCCACACTAGATCCAGACGAGAATGATTTTGAAGCTGTGACATAATGTATGGAACGAATATGTCTGTAGCATAGTCAAGAAATGTTTTGCTGTGGCCAGGGTTCAGCATTTGAACCACTGCAGCCCCATTGAGGATCACAAAAGAGACTTGTGGTGGGTGAGACGTTGGTTCAACAAGCTGTTCCAAAGGCCTCAGCAAGTCAGATTTGGAACCAAAGCGGATCCGTCCATTTTGTGATAGTGCAGGCGGGTGTGCACTGTTCTCATGTTTGAAGAACTGCTCGAGATCGCCATCTCTGGTTTGGCATGCGATGTATAGTCTAGAGAAAAGCTCTGAATCACTTCTTGCAGAGGCGAGTTGTTGCTTGCTCTTATTGGCACTTTTCACCTTGATGGATGCAAAGAATGGAAGTTTGTTGCGTTCGATGACATCATTGAGTGGTTTGGATCTGTCTGCCAGACGTTCCTTCACAAATAAATGGAACTGATGTCACCGCATCTGCACAGCTGTACGCACACTCTCTACTGCAGCTGGGCCCAGGATCTCCTGTGTGTCTAGGGCCAGCAAATCTGTGCTTTCTTCTTCAAAGGGGTTGCCCATCTCCTCGATGACTGCTGTCAGTGCACGGACATCTTGGAAAAATTTCTTCTGTACACTGTTGGTTTGCTCATGGTGGTGGGTGTGCTCTCCTCTTTGGTGCAGTTGTTGTGAGGTCTCAAATTCTGTGATGACCCGAGCAACTTCAGTGCCAGCCACCTTCCACCGTCGAAGAGCACTTGGATTTTCAGTGAGACCCACTGCCCCGCCATCATCTTTGAAAATGGCATTGTTTTGCTCATGTGCCTGGTCTAAGGCAATGGCGGAAAAAGCATGCCTGGTCTTCTTGGATATGAAGTGGCCCATATGGAACTTGGCAGCAACATATGGATGTTTCTCTGCAAGGCAAACCATGTCCCTGATGTGCACTGGAAACCAGCGAGCATAGGGAAAATGATCCAATGCAGCAAACCATGCAGCTAGCTCTGGTAGGGTGTCCATGTACAGTGTGAAGTTCGACTCTCTAAGTGAACGTATGAAGAGGAGTATAGAGAGCTCCAGGTGAAGTACAGTGGCCCAGTACTGAAACTGGGGACATGCTACTGCTCTCATGTCACACCATGCCTCAAACTGCAAACGTTCCTCATCTCTTGCTGTCGCTCTTTCTTTGTATCTAGTATATGCTTGGTGCTGAAGTATGTGCAGGGCAGCAGCAGTTACCTGGTGGGCGCGTCTTGTACGGCTGACATGAACTGCATGCAGGAAGAAGTCTGCTGTGCCTGTTGTTGCTATCTCTGCCTGAACCAATGCCTCTGTCCAACCACTGTCCTGCAGCCAGTTTCCTGCTGTCTTCCAAGCTGCCATCTCTGTGTAGAGCGCCTAGCATTACTACAAATAGATCTTCAGCAAATGTGTCTGGCCAGTTCCATTGCACCTCCTTGGCGATTGCATACAGTGGTTGGTCCAGTGTGATGACGGGTATCTGTCCAGGATTTAGCTCATTGACCGCTGCTTTCACTACATCCATGGCATGACGGATAATTGCCACTGAGTGGGCTTGGTCATGGAAGAGGGGTAGCAAGGCAGTGGGTGTGACTGTGATATTAGTATGCTGGGCTGCTTGGCTCTCTGCATGATGTGCAGCCCACGAAATGTTTCCTGGATTCTGCGTATTGCCACTGTCACAGGCATCCTTCACAGCCTGGAGCCACTTCTTCTCTTTATCAAGCTCAGCTTGTGCAGGATTCCTCTGCAGTGACGCTTGGGTTCCAGCTGGTACATGGTTTTTTTGGGCAAGTGAAGTGACTGGCTGTACATCTGTATAATACCGTGGAAGGTCACCCACAGCCTTGACATTGGAGATACCCCCGATGATGACAATACCTCGGTCTGTGCCTTGATTTTCATAGTTTGGATGTTGTATTAATGAAATACCAGTTCCATGGAATGAGTCATGTGCTGTCGTTGAGCTGGGATTGTGGTCTATATTATCCACAGCTGCTGTGGTGAACACTCTACTGTGGAGCCTTAGGGGGCAAACCACCTTTTCCATCTGAAAGCGCTGACATGTCCCGTTGCCCAGCTGTGCAGAGATCCGTAGCACTCTATCATATGCAATGCTGATCCCTAGTCCAGATAGTGTGTCAACTAATTCCCTCTTTCTCGTATGGGCATGAAGCATCAAGCCAAGGGAGTCTCTTAACTGATGCTGTGTCGCACGTCTGTGCCTGCACCTCTTCTCTCATGTTTCACTCTGTTGTATTTGATTAGTTGAGCTATGGTCTAAGATGCTGAGGACGATGGTTGATGTGCCTGGTTTTTGATGCCTGCACCCTTTAGCATCATGGAGACCATTGTCAGCAGCAGTTGTGGCACAGACTCTTCTTGGCATTTGTCTGAGAAGGAACCATTGAAAGGCTGAGATGACTGGAACATATCCTTCCTTATAATGTGGGCAGCTTGTGCCAGGTGCACAGCATCACTGTCAATGTCATGTTGACATGCTTTGGCTAATGCACTGCCAATGTCTTCCTTATACACCAGCAGGATATCTCGTCCCTTTCTGTGCTCCTGCAGATCAGGCAAATATGCCAGGATTCGCTCCTTGAGTCTGGTTGTATGGACTCGTGTTTCCAGCACAATGCCGAGCTGTTCCATTCTCGTTGTGTACAGCTTAGTGAGGTCTGCCATCTTGAACACAGGAGCAGTGTCCTTTTCTTTTGCAGTTTCCTCTATGTATGTTACCAGTTCAGACAGGACTATTGCTGAAATGACATCTACTTTGCTCTGGCCTTCCTCAGCAAGCGTTTTTGCTGCCCTCACGCGGTTGTATAGGGATGTCAAACATTTCTTGTGGTACTTGGCCTCTCTTGCCACCATATCCCCAGCACTCAGGTGGGCTAACAGAGTGGTATCCTTAAGAAACTCGGCAGCGTTGTGAACGTGTTTATCTAGTTCCAGTGTCGCTACTTGATGAAACTCTGAACCAAGCTGTTGGTGGCAGAAGAAGCATAGATGATTGCGTATGTTGTCGACACAAGCTTCCTTAGATCTAGTTTACTTGTACTCATCTGTGCCTGTACTGGCGGCAGGGCTTCCTTCAGAATGACCTCTTTTCTGTGCCCATTGTAGCTTGGTAGTGTTGTATTTCACCCTGCATGACTTGTGCTACTTGGTTTGGTGGGCAGCCAGAGTGGCAGCTATCCCTTGGCCTTCATCTAGTTGTTGTAAGTCCATATCTTGTGGTAGCTCACCTAGCTCACTGAATGCTAACATATTGTCCTCAAATATCTTGTATCCAGAACCTGAATCTTTTCTTTTAATTGCAGCAGGACACTGTAGGGACTCTTCTTTATCAGCTTGACACAGAACACAGAGTTCCCATATAATATATATATATATATATATATATATATATATATATATATATATATATATATATATATATATATATATATATATATATATGGTCTAATGTTGAGTAAATATCTAATTTATGTATTTTATATGTGTATTTAAGAGGTGAATAGCCAGCTCATAAGGTAAGTTCCTCTTATGTAGGTATAAGTCTTGTATGTAAATTGCTGACGACTTTTGTAGTCAATTTCATTGAATTCTTCATTCAAGCCATTTTATGTAAATTTACGTTATTTTTAGGAAATAGCGTTTTATTTCATGTATTTTGTTAAAAAGTCTTACATAATCTCGATTAATTATGCAGTAAGAACCCTACGAGGTATGAACGAGGGATTATGTAATATGTTTTTATGTCTTCATGAGGTATTGTGTCATGTTGCTAGAGAATACGCAATTCTTATATTTGCCACGTGTTTTGCAAGGTTCTCGAAAACCACAGTGTTAGATTTTATCTTTTTTTTTAATGTTTGAGGACGGGGGTAGGCAGAGCTGCTGAGAGAGAGTTGCCTTGCAAGCAAGGTGCCGGCCCCAAGCCACGAGAATGATCTATATAGAACGATCTAGAATAACTAAGTCAATATATATGTGACCCTAGGAATGTGTTGGGCAGAAGGGGAAACAGCCTGTCCTGTGGAAGAGCCAAAGTTCATCCTCTCTCTCTCAAGTGCCACGAGTGTGTCCTTTCTAAAGTGTAAAGTTTAAATACAATATATATATCGTAAGTAGTGTGTTTTAATGTTAAATAAGACGTTGA
Source organism: Palaemon carinicauda (assembly GCF_036898095.1). Taxonomy (NCBI): domain Eukaryota; kingdom Metazoa; phylum Arthropoda; class Malacostraca; order Decapoda; family Palaemonidae; genus Palaemon; species Palaemon carinicauda. The sequence goes on along the minus strand of NC_090736.1, from coordinate 39,865,593 downwards.
AGGTGATTTCAATATATTGTGCCATTATATGTGCTAGCGTTATATAGATTTTTGTAACTGGTCCTGTGCAAGTAAGATACGTGAAGTCTATTTATTTTGGCTTTACTTTGTGTGAGCTAAAACTTGTAAGTTTGGCAATTACTTTATGTAATTTCTTTAAGAATTTAATCCTTAGAGTGTTAAAGGATATCTATTTTCATTAGTTATCAAGACTAAATGGTGTAAAATTTCATTCCCAGTTAAACAAGTGATTA
>NC_090736.1:39835339-39847839 GCF_036898095.1 Palaemon carinicauda | reverse complement strand
AACACTTGAATATACTCTTATCCGGAGATTTTAACTTTCCTTTTGTGGATTGGAAAGAACCCATAGACAAAAGTGGTTGTATATATACATATTGTGACGGCCGAGAGAAAGGTTTTGACTCAAAGGCAGGATGCAATAAACTGAGTAACTTAATTAAAGAACACTCTCCTTTATATACAAAACCTCAAGGCAACAGGAAAATACATGTTCGAGAAAATGACAATGTTACATAGGCGACAAGGAGACATGTCTATTCTGGTTCTTTTTAGTGCGAGGGAAGAGCGCAGATACAAGCATAATATATAAAAAATAATTTATGTACGATCGTGTGACACACGGTTGGTACATAGCTCCCCCCCTAAAAATGACATACTGTACATGTTAAATAGGGCGCCCTGATCTAGAGAGGCGAACTGTAGGCGGGTCATCTGGCAGAAGATAAGCAGGTTTTAGACGATCAATGGAGACCCAGTCTTCTTTGCCCCGAATGTTTAGTAGGAATGCTTTCGGACTGCGTCGGATCACAAGGAAAGGGCCCGTGTAAGGGGGCGTTAGTGGTGGCTTGCTAGTGTCGTTGCGCAGAAAGACGTGCGTAGCAGAGTGCAAGTCCCTTGGTATGTGACGCTTCGCAGGGGGCTTGTAAGTCTGGCGGCACGGAGTGAATTTTCCCACGACGTGACGTATGCGCTGGAGATCATCGTCGGAGGTTGTAGAAGGAAAAAATTCGGCAGGGACGAGCAACGGGTCGCCATACACCATTTCAGCTGCCGAGACGTCGAGGGCGTCTTTAGGAGTGGTCCTTAGTCCCAGGGGGACCAAGGGAAGCTGAGTAAACCAGTTGCAATCCTTGCAGCGGGACATCAAAGCTGCTTTGAGGTTGCAATGAAAACGTTCAACCATTCCATTGGCAGCGGGGTTGTAGGCCGTTGTCTGATGTAGGGTGATGCCCAAGAGATTCGCTAATGACGTCCACAATTGAGAGGTGAAAGTGGTTCCCCTGTCAGAAGTAATATGCTCAGGGACACCGAATCTTGAAATCCATCCAGAGAGTAAGGCAGATGTACATGAGGCGGACATTGCAGTTTCCATGGGAATGGCTTCAGGCCAACGAGTGGAGCGGTCGATGACGGTAAATAGGTAACGATGTCCTTGTGATGTGGGTAGGGGGCCTACAACGTCGACGTGAATGTGTGTGAAACGACGCTGAGGTTGAGGAAAGGTGCCCACTCCTGAATCCGTGTGTCGATGTACTTTGGAAGTTTGGCAAGAAGTACAGGCGCTGACCCAATCCTTTGCATCCTTAGAAATGCCGTGCCAAATGAACGGCACGAGGGATGTGAAAGGCCGTGAATGAAATCAAACACCTGTCGGCGCATGGGAGCAGGAATCCAAGGTCGTGGTCTGCCAGTACTGACATCACAGAGGAGGATGGTGTTGGAATTGTCGAGGGGGAAGTCTTCCCAACGGAGGGACGTGCAGGATGTCCTACATGCTTGATATTCTGGATCCTGTCGCTGGGCTTCAGCCAGGGCGTTGTAATCCAATCACAGTTGAACGCCAGCCAACGTGTTTCTTGAAAGGCCATCAGCAATGGGATTCATTTTCCCAGGGACGTATTGAAGGGTGCAATTGTATTCAGACACGGCGGAGAGATGTCGGCGTTGCCGGGCGGACCAGGCATCAGACTGTCGAGTAAAGGCGTGCACCAGAGGCATGTGGTCTGTGTGAATGACGAAGGGCGTACCTTCTGAGAAATGACGAAAGTGACGGACAGCCAAGTGCACCGCCAGCAATTCTCGATCGAAGGTAGAATAGCCCGATTCTGCCTTGGACAGTTTTCTGCTGAAGAAGGCCAATGGGCGGGGCGAACCGTTGACCACCTGCTCGAGTACTGCACCAATAGCGACGTCGCTGGCATCGGTGGAGAGAAGGAGAGGGGCATGTGGGATAGGAGAAGTGAGAGCCGCTGCAGTTGATAGGGCCTTCTTTGCATTGCAGAAGGCTGCTTCTTTAAGGGGACCCCACTTCAGGTCCTTTGGCTTGCCCTTGAGGGAGGCGTAGAGGGGAGCAAGAGTGGCGGCAATGGCTGGCAGAAAACGGTGATAATAGTTGATCATGCCCAAGAACTCCTGCAGAGCATTGACGGTCGAGAGCGCGGGGAAGTTCTGAACGGCTGCTACCTTCTCAGGGAGGGGATGGACACCTTCAAGAGTGATGCGGTGCCCTAGGAACGACACTTTGTTGGCGCCGAAGGTACACTTGTCGTACCGGACTACAAGGCCGTTTTGTTGCAGGCGGGCCAGCACGATGCGCAGGTGACGGAGGTGTTCCTCTTTTGAGGAGGAGAACACAAGTATGTCGTCCACATAACATACACAGAAAAGGAGGTCTCCTAAGATGCCATCCATGAGACGTTGAAACGTGGCCCCAGCATTACGAAGGCCAAAACAGGAGTAATTGAAGGCGTATGTACCAAACGGAGTGGTGATGGCGGTCTTGAGGATGTCTTCTGGGTTCATAGGCACCTGATAATACCCCTTCAGGAGATCGAGCATAGAAAAAACCTTTGCTTTGTGCAGGTAGCAGGTCACGTCGGCAATGTTTGGGAGGGGGTAGTGATCCGGTTCTGTTTGCATGTTCAGGCGCCTGTAATCCCTGCACGGACGAAGGGAGCCGTCTTTCTTCAAAACGATGTGTAAGTGTGACAACCATGGGCTGGAGGCCTTTTGGCAAAGGCCCATTTCCTCCATTTCAGCGAGCATCTGTTTGGCGGCTGCCAATCGTTCCGGTGCCAGAAGTCTGAATTTTGCGAAGACTGGGGGTCCCGTCGTCTTGATATGGTGATAAATACTATGCTTGGCAGGAACCGTGGGGGTTTGGCGAAGTTCTGAACGGAAAACTTCTGGGTACGACGTGAGGAGGTGTGCAGAGTCATCCTTGGGTGCGCTGATGTGGAGAGCAGGGTTAGAGGGGGCTAGTTGAAGAGGTGTCGACAAGTACGAGTCTGCGTTGACCAATCATCGGTGGGTGACATCGACCAGAAGGTGGAAATGAGAGAGGAAATCCGCACCGAGGATTGGCAATGTGACGTCAGCAACGAGAAATTCAAATTGAATTTACCGTTTCCGAACGATAATGTGAGGTTCTCGTAACCGTAGGTGGGTATCGCAGATCCGTTGGCCGCTACCAAACGGACGTAGGCAGATGTAGACAGACTACGTCGTGTCTTGAAGAGTTTCCTTGGCAAAAGAGAACGACAAGCACCCGTGTCTATCAAAAATCGCACGCCCGTCCCTGCATCATGTAAAAAGAAAAGACTAGAAACACAAGGGCCACTGCCACGAGCGATGGCCTACTTACACGTTTATTGGCCACTGACAATCCTCGGCACATTTCTTCGCGGTTGCCCCGAATCTGAAGTGATAGTAGCAAAACTGCGGCGGACTGTAGGTAGTAAGTGGCTGTAGAAGTCGTTTGTTGGGGCGCAAACGATTGGTGGGTGGTGGGTTGCTTTGTCGCTGCTTCGGCACGGCACGGGGTAGGCTTGTATATCCTACGGCATTCATGTCAGCTTCGGTTGACGTTGAATAGGCATCCTCTTCGTCAGAGGTAGAGGCGTTGATGGAGGTCTTGAAGTGGCTGTCCATAAGGGCGTCGACTTTGGTCATCAAGTCCTTTATGGGTAAATTATTGACATCGGGTATGGCAGCGCGTATAGGTCCGGGTAAATGGCGTATCCAAAGGGAAGGAAGTAGGTTCACCTCACGAGGAGAGCCGTCTGCGGCAGGTTGAAGGCGAGCGATACTGGTCATTTCCCTGAGGGCAAGCGAAGCCCTTTGGTCCCCCAATGGCTGTTGAGAGAGCTGAAAAAGCTTTGCTATACGGGCGGCTGGCGACGGCGAATACTGCTGCAGAAGGTATGTTTTGAGGGCGTCATACGCTATTGGGGTGTCTCCTTGTTCACAAAGCCAGTCGGATATTTCTGGGAAGGTGTCCTCAGGTATCGCCGTGAGAACATAATCTGCTTTGGTGGTTCAGCGAGTCACCCCGTTGATGCGAAACTGGACTTCTGCGTGCTGAAACCAAGCAAACGCCTCTCCGCTGGCGAACGGTGAAAGTTTCAATGGAACAGCCGCAGCGCCAACTTCTGTAGAGTCCAACATAGTACTAACGATGGAGGGGCAAGGGTGGTGGGGGTGGAAGGCGGTGGGAGCGATTCGACTTCCTTGGTCACCAATGTGACGGCCGAGAGAAAGGTTATGACTCAAAGGCAGGATGCAATCAACTGAGTAACTTTATTAAAGAACACTCTCCTTTATATACAAAACCTCAAGGCAACAGGAAAATACATGTTCGAGAAAATGACAATGTTACATATGCGACACGCAGATATGTCTATTCTGGTTCTTTTTAGTGTGAGGGAAGAGCTCAGACACAAGCATAATATATACAAAATAATTTATGTACGATCGTGTGACACACGGTTGGTACAATATAAAAAAGAGGGTAATAGTAGCGCAGAAGATAAGAGACAGTTTGAAAAGCTTCAAGATATGCTATTAGAACATAATTTGCAACAAATAAACCACATTCCTACAAGAAAGGACAATGTCCTAGATCTAATATTTGTGAATGTGGTGAATTATATTAAGGAAATAATAGTGTATAACACAGGAATTTCAGACCACAGTGTCATAGAATTAATAGTCCATTCCAAAGCAAGTGAACGCAGAGATAAACAAAGCACAAAACGATGGGAAGGATATGGAAAATATAGTTTCTATGGTAAGAATATAAAATGGTCAGAAAAAAATGAAGAATTGATCGAAGATTGGAAAAATGTATTAGTGAGTGATAATATACAGGTAAATACAGATATATACAAAATACTGTAGAAAATTGTTGAAAAATATGTACCCAAAAAAGAAAAATAAACATCAGACATGCATACCAAGAGACAGAAGGATCTTATTTCAGAAAATTAGAAGGTGGAAGAAAAATCTTGCAAAAGAAAAAAATGTATGGAAAATGAAGGAAATAAAAAGTACGATAAAAAATGCAGAAAAAAAAATTATACGATCGAAAGAAAAGGAAAAAAGGGACTTAGAAAAAAGGACACTTCAAAGTATCAAGAAAAACCCGAAAGTACATTACTCCTATGAAAAAAAAGATGAATAAAGTGATATTAGAAATAGGCCCTCTAAGAATGGAAGGACGGTTAACGAATAAAAAAAAGGAAATATGTAACATATTAGCAAAAAAATATAAGAGTGAATTCACGCCAAGAATTGTGAATGAGAATAATGAAAAAGAAATGAGAGAAGAAAATAGTGAATATCTAACAGATATAGATATTAATGAAGAAGATATGGTGCAGGCTATAAGCGAAATTGAAAATGGATCAGCGGCCGGGCCTGATGGAGTTAAAGCAATTTTGTTAAAAAATAAAAAAAAACTGCACACACTATCGCGAAACCGCTTGAAATACTGCTAAGACAAAGTGTAGATATGAGAGAGATATATGTTAAACATAAATTAGCATATATAACCCCTATTTTCAAAAGTGGATCAAGACCAGAGGCAAACAATTATAGACCAGTTAGTATAACATCACTTATTATGAAAGTATATGAAAGGGTGATAAAAAAGAAAATAATGAATCATTTGGTTAAAAATAATTTATCTAATATAGGTCAAACGGTTTTGTGCCAGGAAAAAGTACACAAACCCAACTGATAGCAGCTTTGAAAACATATAAAAATATGAGAGATGAAAAAGACACCGATGTGGTATATCTAGATTTTGCAAAAGCCTTTGACAAGGTAGACCATAATAGATTAGAGAAAAAAAAAGAGAAAGCATATTATTAAGGGAAAGACAGGAAAATGGATAAAAGAATTTCTACAAAACAGAAAACAGAGAAGTGGTTGCAAATGACGAGAAATCAGATGAAGCTCAGGTAATATCTGGCATGCCACAGGGTATGGTATTAGCTGCACTGCTGTTTGTTATTTTGATCTCAGACATAGACTGTAATGTTAAAGACTCTGTAGTGAGAAGTTTCGCTGATGACACAAGAATAAGTAGAGAAACTACTTATGATGAAGATAGGAGCTCATTACAGATATTTAAACAATATATATGAATGGGCGGAGATAAAAAGGATGGTATTTAACTCCGATAAATTCAAATCAATAAATTATGGAAACAGAATAAATGGTATATGCATACAGGGGACCTAATAACGAGACAATCTCAAACAAGGAACCAATTAAAGACCTTGGTGTAATAATAAACAGGAATATGTTATGCAACGACCAAATAGCAACACTGTTGGCTAAATATAAAGCAAAAATGGGAATGTTATTCAGACACTTTCAAACAAGAAAAGCTGAACACATGATTATACTGTACAAAACTTATGTACGTAGTACACTCGAGTACTGCAATGTGATATGGTACCCACACTACTGTGACGGGCCGAAAGAGGAGTTGTGAACTCAAAGGCACATTGGAAACGACTGAGTTATATTGTTGTGGAACATTCTCCTTATATACAAAACCTCAAGGCAACAGGACATGACAAGTTCACAAGACAGAGGAAAACCAGACAGGAATTTTCATGTTTGTTTTAGTGCGAGGGAGGAGCGAAGATACAAGCATAATATATACAAAAGGAATTAAATACAATTGTGTGAAACACGGTTGGTACATGGCTCCCCCCCTAAAAATGACATACTGTACATGTTAAATAGGGCGCCCTGATCTAGAGAGGCGAACTGTAGGTGGGTCATCTGGCAGAAGATAAGCAGGTTTTACACGATCAATGGAGACCCAGTCTTCTTTGCCCCGAATGTTTAGGAGGAATGCTTTCGGACTGCGTCGGATCACAAGGAAAGGTCCCGTGTAAGGGGGCGTTAACGGTGGCTTGCTGGTGTCGTTGCGCAGGAAGACGTGCGTTGCAGAGTGCAAGTCCGTTGGTATGTGATGCTTCGCTGGGGGCTTGTAAGTCTGGCGGCACGGAGTAAATTTTCCCACGACGTGACGTATGCGCTGGAGATCGTCGGAGGAGGTTGTAGAAGGAAAAAACTCGGCAGGGACGACCAACGGGTCGCCATACACCATTTCGGCTGCCGAGACGTCGAGGGCGTCTTTAGGAGTGGTCCTTAGTCCAAGGAGGACCCAGGGAAGCTGAGTAAACCAGCTGCAATCCATGCAGCGGGACATCAAAACTGCTTTGAGGGTGCGATGAAAACGTTCAACCATTCTATTGGCAGCGGGGTTGTAGGCCGTTGTCTGATGTAGGGTGATGCCCAGGAGATTCGCTAATGACATCCATAATTGAGAGGTGAAAGTGGTTCCCCTGTCAGAAGTAATATGCTCAGGGATACCGAATCTTGAAATCCATCCAGAGAGTAAGGCAGATGTACATGAGGAGGACGTTGCAGTTTCCATGGGAATGGCTTCAGGCCAAATAGTGGAGCGGTTGATGACGGTAAACAGGTAACGATGTCCTTGTGATGTGGGTAGGGGGCCTACAACGTCGACGTGAATGTGTGCGAAACGACGCTGAGGTTGAGGAAAGGTGCCCACTCCTGAATCCGTGTGTCGATGTACTTTGAAAGTTTGGCAAGAAGTACAGGCACGGACCCAATCCTTAGCATCCTTAGAAATGCCGTGCCAAATGAACTTTGCCTTCAGCAGCTGTGCAGTAGAACGGCACGAGGGATGTGAAAGGCCGTGGATGAAATCAAACACCTGTCGGCGCATGGGAGCAGGAATCCAAGGTCGCGGTCTACCAGTACTGACGTCACAGAGGAGGGTGGTGTTGGAGTTTTCGAGGGGAAAATCCTCCCAACGGAGGGACGTGCAGGATGTCCTACAAGCTTGATACTCTGGATCCTGTCGTTGGGCTTCAGCCAGGGCGTTGTAATCCAATCCCAGTTGAACGGCAGCCGTGTTTCTTGACAGGGCATTGGCAATGGGATTCATTTTCCCAGGGACGTATTGGAGGGTGCAATTGTATTCAGCCACGGCGGAGAGATGTCGGCGTTGACGGGCGGACCAGGCGTCAGACTGTCGAGTGAAGGCGTGCACCAGAGGCATGTGGTCTGTGCGAATGACGAAGGGCGTACCTTCTAAGAAATGGCGAAAGTGACGGACAGCCAAGTGCACCGCCAGCAATTCTCGATCGAAGGTAGAATAACCCGATTCTGCATTGGACAGTTTTCTGCTGAAGAAGGCCAATGGGCGGGGCGAGCCTTTGACCACCTGCTCGAGTACTGCACCAATAGCGACGTCGCTGGCATCGGTGGAGAGAAGGAGAGGGGCGTTTGGGATAGGAAAAGTGAGAGCCGCAGCAGTTGATAGGGCCTTCTTTGCATTGCAGAAGGCCGCTTCTTGAAGGGGACCCCACTTCAAGTCCTTTGGCTTGCCCTTGAGGGAGGCGTAGAGGGGAGCAAGAGTGGCGGCAATGGCTGGCAGAAAACGGTGATAATAGTTGATCATGCCCAAGAATTCCTGCAGAGCTTTGACGGTCGAGGGCGTGGGGAAATTCTGAACGGCTGCTACCTTCTCAGGGAGGGGATGGACTCCTTCAGGAGTGATACGGTGCCCTAAGAACGATACTTCGTTGGCGCCAAAGGTACACTTGTCGTACCGGACTACAAGGCCGTTTTGTTGCAGGTGGTCGAGCACGATGCGCAGGTGACGGAGGTGTTCCTCTTTTGAGGAGGAGAACACAAGTATGTCGTCCACATAACATACACAGAAAAGGAGGTCCCCTAAGATGCCATCCATGAGACGTTGAAACGTTGCCACAGCATTACGAAGGCCAAAACAGGAGTAATTGAAGGTGTATGTGCCAAACGGAGTGGTGATGGGGGTCTTGGGGATGTCTTCTGGGTTCATAAGCACTGATAATACCCCTTCAGGAGGTCGAGCGTAGAGAAAACCTTTGCTTTGTGCAGGTAGGAGGTTACATCGGCAATGTTTGGGAGGGGGTAGTGATCCGGTTCTGTTTGCATGTTCAGGCGCCTGTAATCCCCTCACGGACGGAGGGAGCCGTCTTTCTTCAGAACGATGTGTAAGGGTGACGACCATGGGCTGGAGGCCTTTTGGCAAAGGCCCATTTTTTCCATTTCGGGGAACGTCTTTTTGGCGGCTGCCAATCGTTCCGGTGCCAGACGTCTGAATTTTACGAAGACTGGGGGTCCCGTCGTCTTGATATGGTGATAAATACCGTGCTTGGCAGGAACCGTGGGCGTTTGGCGAAGTTCTGAACGGAAAACTTCCGGGTACGACGTGAGGAGGTGGGCGTAGGCATCCGTGGGTGCGCTGATGTGGAGAGCGAGGTTGGAGGGGGCGTTTTGAAGAGGTGTCGACAAGTACGAGTCTGCGTTGACCAATCTTCGGTGGGCGACATCGACCAGAAGGTGGAAATGAGAGAGGAAATCCGCACCGAGGATTGGCATTGTGACGTCAGCAACGAGAAACTTCCAATTAAATTTACCGTTTCCGAACGATAATGTGAGGCTCTCGTAACCGTAGGTGGGTATCGCAGATCCGTTGGCAGCTACCAAGCGGACGTCAGCAGATGTAGACAGACTACGTTGTGCCTTGAAGAGTTTCCTTGGCAAAAGAGAACGACAAGCACCCGTGTCTACCAAAAATCGCACGCCCATTCCTGCATCCTGTAAAAAGAAAAGATTAGAAACATGGGAGGCCACCGCCACAAGCGATGGCCTACTTACACGTTTTTTGGCCACTGACAATCTTTGGCACATTTCTTCGCGGTTGCCCCGAATCTGAAGTGGTAGTAGCAAAACTGCGGCGGATGGGAGGTAGTAAGTCGCTGTAGAAGTCGTTCGTTGGGGCGCGAGTGAATGGTGGGTGGTGGGCGGCTTTGTCGCCGCTTCGGCACGTCACGGGGTAGGCGTGTATGTCCTACGGCATTCATGTCAGCTTCGGTTGACGTTGAATAGGCATCCTCGTCGTCAGGGGTGGAGGCGTTGATGGAGGTCTTGAAGTGGCTGTCCATAAGGGCGTCGGCTTTGGTCATCAAGTCCTTTATGGGTAAACTATCGACATCGGGTATGGCAGCGCGCACAGGTTCAGGTAAACGGCGTATCCAAAGGGCACGGAGTAGGTTCACCTCACGAGGAGAGCCGTCTGCGGCAGGTTGAAGGCGAGCGATACTGGTCATTTCCCTGAGGGCAAGCGAAGCCCTTTGGTCCCCCAACGGTTGTTGCGAGAGCTGAAAAAGCTTTGTTATACGGGCGGCTGGCGACGGCGAGTACTGCTGCAGAAGGTATGATTTGAGGTCGTCATACGATATTGGGGTGTCTCCTTGTTCACAAAGCCATTCGGATATTTCTGGGAAGGTGTCCTCGGGTATCGCCGCGAGAACATAATCCGCTTTGCTGGTTGAGCGAGTCACGCCCCTGATACGAAACTGGACTTCTGCACGCTGAAACCAAGCAAACGCCTCTCCGCTGGCAAACGATGAAAGTTTGAATGGAGCGGCCGCAGCACCAACTGCCGTAGAGTCCGCCATAGTACCAACGATGAAGGGGCTAGGGGGTGGGGGTGGAAGGCGGTGGGAGCGAGTCGACTTCCTGGGTCACCAATGTGACGGGCCGAGAGAGGAGTTGTGAACTCAAAGACAGATTGGAAACGACTGAGTTATATTGTTGTGGAACACTCTCCTTATATACAAAACCTCAAGGCAACAGGACATGACAAGTTCACAAGACAGAGAAAAAATCAGACAGGAATTTTCATGTTCGTTTTAGTGCGAGGGAGGAGCGAAGATACAAGCATAATATATACAAAAGGAATTATGTACAATTGTGTGAAACACGGTTGGTACACTACCAAAAGGATATTGCACAAATAGAGAGTGTACAAAGCTCCTTTACTGCTAGAATAGAAGAAGTTAAGGACCTTGACTACTGGGAAAGACTGCAATTTTTAAAATTATACAGCCTAGAAAGGAGAAGAGAACGCTACTTGATAATACAAACATGGAAACAAATCAAAGGAATTACTGAAAACATCATGGAGCTAAAAATATCAGAAAGAGCAAGCCGAGGTAGATTAATAGTACTCAAAACTATACCAGGAAAACTAAGGAAGGCACACAGGACATTAATCCACTACGCACCAGCATCAATAATGCCGCGACAATTTAATGCGCTGCCAGCTCATCTAAAAAACATATCAGGAGTGAGCGTAGATGTGTTTAAGAATAAGCTCGATAAACACCTAAGATGCATCCCAGACCATCCAAGACTGGAAGATGGAATATACACCGGAAGATGCATAAGTAACTCTCTGGTGGATATACGAGGTGCCTCACACTGAAGGACCTTGGGGAACCCAAACATAGAATAAGGCAATAAGGAATAAGGCAATAAGGCAATAAGGCTTTTCTGCAACCAGTGCAGTATCATCCACAAACAACAACTGATTTACCTCCCTTTCATGGTCATTCTCGTCTACAAGTTTCAATCCTCGTCCAAGCACTCGAGCATTCACCTCTCTCACCACTCCATCAACATACAAGTTATACAACCACGGTGACATCACACATCCTTGTCTCAGTCCCACTCTCACCGGAAACCAATCGCTCACTTCATTTCCTATCCTAACACATGCTTTACTACCTTTGTAGAAACTTTTCACTGCTTGCAACAACCTTCCACCAACTCCATATAACCTCATCACATACCACATTGCTTCCCTATCAACTCTATCATACGCTTTCTCCAGATCCATAAACGTAACATACACCTCATTTCCTTTTGCTAAATATTTCTCGCATATCTTCCTAACTGTAAAAATCTGATTCGTGCAACCCCTATCTCTTCTAAAACAACCCTATATCCTTAATCCTATTAATCAGTACTCTACCATACACTTTTCCAACTACACTCAACAAACTAGTACCTTTTGTATTACAACACTCATGCACATTTCCCTTACCCTTATATAGTGGTACAATTCACGCACAAACCCAATCTACTGGTGGTACCATTGACAACACAAAACACATATTAAACAATCTCGCCAACCATTCAAGTACAGTCACACCCCTTCCTTCAACATCTCAGCTCTCACACCATCCACACCAGATGCTTTTCCTACTCTCGTTTCATCTAGTGATATCCTCACTTCCTATCTTATATATATATATATATATATATATATATATATATATATATATATATATATATATATATATATATATATATATATATATATATATATATATATATTAGTGTGTATGTATCTGCATAGAAGTAATGAGATGTAACATCAAATAAAAAATTTTCATATGAATTTTTTCCCTGATCTATAAATATTTCTCCTCTCTCTCTCTCTCTCTCTCTCTCTCTCTCTCTCTCTCTCTCTCTCTCTCTCTCTCTCTCTCTCATACACAAACAGGCACAGCCCGTGTGGGCTCACAGGAAGAACACAAAATAATCATCTAGAATTTT
>NC_090736.1:39827839-39830339 GCF_036898095.1 Palaemon carinicauda | reverse complement strand
AGGAAGGTTGAGCATTGCCAACTGGAAAGGAGCAAACCTCAGACGGAACACCTTCACACTCAAGGTTAACTACGAAGGCTTCTCTTTGTGTAAATTACCAGTCGACGTTTTACACACATTACAAGGTTCAAAGCTGTATTCCCTAGAGCTTTTGGGCCCCAGTGTGACCCATTACTCAAAGTATGTGTCAGTGGTAGGGTGTATTTATTTGACGTAACTTATTCAACAAACTCACAGCGACTAAACAGAGCCGCTTAAACATCCATACTGTCTACAATCCATAAGTGGTAACCAACCCAAGTGCTGACCAAAACCTCAAGAGATCAGGAGAGCAGCAGTGCTTTGAATATGTTCGAAGTTTACTTTAGCGGATTCTAATCAAGGCAGCCCCGCTAACCAGCAATCAAATATATCGTTGCATATAAAATTCGAAAACTTTGGAGGCGAAGCAATATACTATCTAACATGTTTCTGTTTAAATTAAGTTCATGTCAGTAATTGTTTGTCGGCTTCTGTTAGATGTATTTTTGTACCTGAAAATTTTTATATTAAAAATTAGCAAAATACTTAAAAGGGTTTTAATTAAAACAACTCACACTGAATTTACTTGTCAATCATTGAAACAAATGTTGGGATAATCATGACATTATCTATTCTCAGTCAATGAGCCACAGTTGGTACAAACACAATATCCTGTCCTCTCATCACTGAGGTTAAAGTTGTAGGGTTTCAGTTCCAGTTTCATCTGAATATATACTCGCCAGAACGTCAGCCGGGCAAGCCCAACCCCCAACTGTGGTGCCAAACCACAACATTGGTCTCCCCAGTAAATAGCTTAAACACAGGTTCCTGGGTGTGGATCGATCTGCCTGGCATTTTTTGTCAATATTCGTTAAGCTCTTTTAGTGGCACCAACAAGTAAACAAGCTAAAGAAAGTCAACCATATTTGGATTATATTATTTTTATTCATAAGATATTTTGGTGTCACTTGTGTATAAACGAGAAGAGATAAGTCACGTGATGCTCAAGTATATCTTTATTCATAAGATATTCCGGTGACACTTGCAGTTAAACAAGGAAAATAATGCCAATCGAGTATTGAACAGAGCTTCCAAACATCTCAGAATACCTTACAAGAATCAGTGGTGTGACAGGGCATCATCAAGAAATGTTTATATCTCATTTCACATCTGCCTGATGACTCAAAAGTATTTCCTCATACTTATACACTGTTATTATTATGCTAAATTATTATTTTAGTTCTGCTGCCATCAGACGAGAGAGAGAGAGAGAGAGAGAGAGAGAGAGAGAGAGAGAGAGAGAGGAGAGAGAGAGAGAGAGAGAGAGGTGGGGGGATACGTTTACCTCCTAAAAACCGAAGATTGCCTATTTCCCCTAAATATAGAAGTACAAAAAGGTAGATGTCTATATGAAAGTCCAATTTTTTCAAATGTATTAGTCGGATATTTAACTACTTCCAATAAATTCAGTTCTATGGGGAAGCGAAAATGCTAATAAATGTCCCGATTCGTTTAATGCATTTCCCAAAATGATGATTCATCTCTGAGAAGGATTTAAAGGGATGCCATACCGACTTTTGGAATTCTGTGTTACATCACCTTAATTCATTCGTATTAATCATGTCTACGAACAGACACGTTACCATGACCTACGCTGAGTTACGGCGTCTTGGCAGAACACGTTTTGATAGGAACGAATGCCTACTCAGAGTTCGAATGCTAAAAAGTTACTCCTCTTAGTTGTGATTGATTGACAATATTACACGTTTTATTTATTCATGAAGATTTTACTTAAAGGTTAGAGGTATATGCGCTTATTTTCTTTCGGGTAGCAAATGGAAACGTCCTCACGAAAGGTTTTATATTTTGTTTGCTGTAATCATATCTTCATAATACTGGCTGGATGTTATATGCTTGGCTTTGGATAATCCTCTTGATTTTGCCGTAATGTAGAAAGGAAGTCTGGAGTTTTAGTGACAAAGATTCAATTGTCGGAATACTGGGCAGATTCGAATTAGCAGCAGAGAACGGCGTTTTTAAGACGTATTTTTCAATATAACATAGTTCAATCTTACAGAAGCATCTCTCTCTCTCTCTCTCTCTCTCTCTCTCTCTCTCTCCTCTCTCCTCTCTCTCATCTCTCTCTCTCTCTCTCTCTCTCTATTGACTGATAGAAGAAAAGTAAAGTTTTTCTTCATTCAGATCATCATAGACCAAATCTATCAACCTCATATTTGAAATATCTGGGTTGCACAGGTCTTGAATTTTAAAACTAGACTGAAAGTTGTGAAAATCAACTAGCATTCGTGAAAATTTTTCAATTATATCCCATACCAGGGTGTTTGGATAACCTCATCCCATATCCTTCAAACACTGTTGTTATAGAGCATCAATTTTATATTCATATGGTTTCATTATTTCAGAAAAAAGGCATCTTCCAAAATTTATTGAATCAGCAAAGCTATAAGTAATGGTTTAC
>NC_090736.1:39817157-39822157 GCF_036898095.1 Palaemon carinicauda | reverse complement strand
AGTTTTCATGGTATATTTTTGGGCACTATTAATCTACCTCGGCTTGATCTTTCTGATATTTTTAGCTCCATGATGTTTTCAGTAATTCCTTCTATTTGCTTCCATGCTTGTATTATCATGTAGCGTTCTCTTCTCCTTTCTAGACTGTATAGTTTTAAAATTTGCAGTCTTTTCCAGTAGTCAAGGTCCTTAACTTCTTCTATTCTAGCAGTATAGGACCTTTGTACACTTTCCATTTGTGCAATATCCTTTTGGTAGTGTGGGTACCATATCACATTGCAGTACTCGAGTGTACTACGTACATAAGTTTTGTAAAGCATAATCATGTGTTCAGCTTTTCTTGTTTTAAGGTGTCTGAATAACATTCCCATTTTTGCTTTACATTTAGCCAACAGTGTTGCTATTTGGTCGTTGCATAACATATTCCTATTTAAAATTACACCAAGGTCTTTAATTGCTTCCTTGTTTGTGATTGTCTCGTTATTAGGTCCCTTGTGTGCATATACCATTCCTTCTCTGTTTCCATAATTCATTGATTCGAATTTATCGGAGTTAAATACCATCCTATTTATCTCCGCCCATTCATATATTTTGTTTAGTTCTCTTTGTAGTGAGTTCCTATCTTCATCACAAGTAATTTCCCTACTTATTCTTGTGTCATCGGCGAAACTTCTCACTACAGAGTTTTCAGCATCACAGTCTATGTCTGAGATCATAATAACAAACAGCAGTGCCGCTAATACTGTACCTTGTGGCACGCCAGATATTACCAGAGCTTCATCTGATTTCTCGTCATTTGCAACCTCTATCTGTTTTCTGTTTTGCAGGAATTCTGTTACTCATTTTCCCATCTTTCCCACAATATTATGCTTTCTCATTTTTCTCTATAATATATTATGGTCTACCTTGTCAAAGGATTTTGCAAAATCTAGATAGATCACATCTGTGTCTTTTTCATTTATCATAATTTTGTATATGTTTTCATAGTGTGCTATCAGTTGGGTTTGTGTACTTTTTCCTGGCACAAAACCGTGTTGACCTATATTAAACGAATTATTTTCAACCAAATGATTAATTATTTTCTTTTTTATTACCCTCTCATACACTTTCATAATATGTGATGTTAGACAAACAGGTCTATAATTGCTTTCCTCTAGTCTTGATCCACTTTTGAAGATAGGGGTTATATAAGCTAATTTATGTTTAACATATATCTCGCTCATATCTACACTTTGTGTTACCAGTATTGCAAGCGGCTTCACGATAGTGTTTGCAGTTTTTTTAACAAAATCGCTGGAACTCCATCTGGTCCGGCTGCCGATCCATTTTTAATTTCGTTTATAGCCTTGACAATATCTGCTTCATTAATATCTATATCGGTTAGATATTCAACATTTTTTTCTCTCATTTCTGTTTCTTTATTCTCATTTGCAATTCTTGGCGTGAACTCACTCTTATATTTTTCAGCTAATATGTTGCATATTTCCTTTTTTTCATTTGTTAGCCGTCCTTCAATTCTTGAAGGGCCTATTTCTAATCTCCCTTTATTCATCTTTTTTGCATAAGAGTAAAGTACTTTGGGTTTTTTTTTATATTTCGAGGTGTCCTTTCTTCTAAGTCCCTTTTTTCATTTTCTTTCGAATGCATAATCTTTTGTTCTGCATTTTCTATCTTACATTTTATTTCCATCCTTTTCCACACATTTTTTTCTTTTGCAAGATTTTTCTTCCACTTTCTAATTTTCTGAAATAAGATCCTTCTGTCTCTTGGTAGGCCTATGCATGTTTTTTGTTTATTGTTTTTTTTTTTTATTTTCGGTACATATTTTTCAACAATTTTCTCCAGTATTTTGTACAGTATGTCCGTATTTACCTGTATATTTTCACTTACAAATACATTTTTCCATTTTTTATTCAGTTCTTCATATATTTCTGACCATTTTATATTCTTACTATAAAAATTATATTTTCCATATCCTTCCCAACGTTTTGTGCTTTGATTAATTCTACGATCACTTGCCTTGGTATGGACTATCAATTCTATGACATTGTGGTCTGAAATTCCCGTGTTATACACTATTATTTCTTTAACATAATGCACCTCATTCACCGATACTAGATCTAGGACATTTTCCTTTCTTGTTGGAATGTTGTTTATTTGTTGCATACTATGTTCTATTAGCATATCTTGAAGCTTTTCAAATTGCATCTTATCTTCTGCGCTACTATTACTCTCTTTTTTTTATATGTATACATACAACCACTTTCTTCTATCCGTTCTTTCCAATCCACGAAAGGAAAGTTAAAATCTCCGGATAGGAGTATATTCCAGTCTTTATGGTTTCTACATACTGTATATCGTCTATTTTTTCTATCATTATGTCAAACACCTTAGTAGTTGAGGGTCTGTAAACTACAATATTCACTAGTTTTTCAAATTTGAATTCCACCGCAATCAACTCACATTCGGTGTTGCTGTATTTTTCACAGACTTTTCCTTGATTTATGTCTCTTCCATATATTGAAGTTCCCCCTTGATTCCTATTTGTTTTGTCTGATCTATAAGTCTGGAAACCCTTTATCTGGTCATCACTGCCAGTCTCTTGGGAATACCATGTTTCACTTATATTTAAAATATGTATTTTTTCAATTTGGGTTAGTTCTTCTAAGAACTCTATTTTCCTTTTGGAGTTACTCGTGACTAAACCCTGTGCATTCATCACTATTATGGTTTGTGTTTCATCCCCATTATTTAATATTTGTAATAATATGGATTCTCCCATGCTTCCTTCCTGTTCTGATATGATGTTCTTTTCTTCATTTCCAGGAATTCTGCCATTAAAAAATCCAGCTTTTCTATTATATTTGCTCTTTCGCCTTCATATTTATTTTTGTGTGTATATCTGCAATTATCCCCATATATGCACCAACCCCTGGCATTATAGATGCATTCTTTGATGTTGGGCTCTAAATGTGTATATTTGGTTAGAAAGGCCTCATATATTGGGGCCTTTGGTGCATAGCGTGGTATATACGCGGCCTGCTTTTTTGTTTCTTTTTTTGTTTCATTTTTGCTTTCATTTTTCTTTTCTGGTTGCTGAGTTTTCTTACTTTCATTCATGGTTGCAGGATGCATATATCGACACTTTTTGTTGAAAGTGCATCCTTTTCCTTCTTTTAGGTTTTTGCTTATTTTTGGATGGAGATCTCTGCATTCGTCTCCGTATCCGTCTAAATACGCACATTTACCATATATTTCATAATTATGGCATATCTTTGGATGCTTGTAGTAGCATCTTTCGCCAAATCTGCAATTCCCTCTTTTCAGCAAATTGCAGACTATATCTTTCTTTTCTTTTTTTTCTTGTTCTTGCTCTTCCCTAAAAGTATGTAGGTCCGGGTAGAGTCTCTTGGGTCTATTATTTGTTTCCATCTGATAATTTATTTCTTCATAAGTATGTTGTTGGATGGTATCATAAGTCATATCAATGATTTCCTCTGCATCCTTACACATATCCTGTTCATTTTTCTATTCTTCTTCTTCTTCTTCTTCTTCTTCTTCTTCTTCTTCTTCTTCTTCGTCTTCTTCTTCAACTATTTGCAGATTTAGTTTCGACTTAATTATATTTTCTATCCAGACTATGCATGTTGAGCAGAATACCTTTGTGTCTCTATTTTTTATTTTTTTTGTTGTATTTCAGCACATGTAGGGTGTGTTGGAACATGGCAGGCATCACATTTTCTATTCAGTTGTTGAAGATTATTAATAGAATACCATATCTTACATGTATTACACCATTTTGGCATTCTTTTTCCCAATGCATCAATCAGCATATTCACCATATTGGACTTCTTATTGTTCTTTGATGGAATGTGTTGATTGATGTAAACTTTCTTTATAAGTCTCTTTATCACTTGGATCTTCTTTGGAATTTCTTCAATTATTTTGCTGATGTTTTCCGCAGATTTGCTCCAGTTAATTGGATCATATTGTTTAAATATGTCTGCGAATATTTTTCCATCACACTCGTTGGAGTTACTAGTGACCTCTGTTATCAGACAGTCGAGCTCTTGTTTCGCCAACTCATGGAATTTACTTTTGCTGACTGCAGTAATGTCCCTCCCAGCCTTACCTATATTATAGAGCGCCATCTTGATCAGATTTTTAGTAATTCACAAGATAACTATCCTATGCCGACATTTAATCCCACTTTTCTGACCTCAAACTAATCACCGACTATTCACGAAAACTTGTAGCTATATTGCATTTAATAGCCTTTTGTTATCCGTGTTAAATCAGGATATTTTTAGGGTCGCACAAGTGTATTCACTCACCGGTACACAGATACAACGAGAGAGAGAGAGAGAGAGAGAGAGAGAGAGAGAGAGAGAGAGAGAGAGAGAGAGGAAAAAAAATTGTCCATCAACGGAGACTTTGGTAGAGCGATTCACTTGAGTGTTTAGAGAGATTTTTTTATCTTGTCTAACTTATTCTTGAACTCTTTTACAGTGTTACTGTGTACTGCATCCGCTGGCAGTCCATTCCATGTAATTGTTTTTTTTTTTTAGTAAAGAAATTACTACATTGAGTCGTGTTGTATCTTTTCAATTCCAGTTGGTATTCGATACTTCTGGACTGATTTGTGCTAGCGTGAATAGAGTATTGTAATCTACATTTGTTATTCCTTTAAGAATTTTGAATGCCCTACTAATTATTCCCTTAGTCGTTGAGTTTGTAGATCAAATAAGTTTAAACATTCCATCCTCCGTCTATATCCAAATTGCCCTGTACTGCTTCCAGTCTATCTATATCCTTTTGAAAACTTGGAGCATAGAATTGGACTTCGTATTCTAGATGGGTTCTTACTAGTGATGTGTACAGTTGTAGTACAGTGTCTTTGTTTCTGTATGTGAATTGTCTCTTTATGTAACCTTTTAGTTTTTGTGCTCTCTTGTCAGCTTTTATGCTCTGTTTGGTGAACTTCAAATCCTTGCTGATGA